>NW_022170738.1:30898842-30912339 GCF_008802855.1 Photinus pyralis | reverse complement strand
CTCGGTCGTCCCCATTACGTTCTCTGGCAATGACCACTCAGTTTAAAAATTATTTCTGGTGGAATTGAACATAAATCATAGAACTTTATTACAATTTATTAAGGGAAGATACGTGTAGCTTTGTTGTTAATCACAATATTTGAACAATTCCAACCGAAACATCCCTAAAATCGTCTCGGTCGTCCCCATTACGTTCTCTGGCAATGACCACTCAGTTTAAAAATTATTTGTGGTGGAATTGAGCATAAATCATAGAACTTTATTACAATTTATTAAGGGATGATACGTGTAGCTTTGTTGTTAATCACAATATTTGAACAATTCCAACCGAGACATCCCTAAAATCGGTTCGGCCATCCCCATTACATTCTCTGGCAAAGGCCATACAGTTTAAATGTATTTTTGGTGGAATTGAACATAAATCATAGAACTTATTACAATTTATTAAGGGATGATACGTGTAGCTTTGTTGTTAATCACAATATTTAAACAATTCCAACCAAAACATCCCTAAAATCGTCTCGGTCCTCCCCATTACGTTCTCTGGCAAAGGCCATACAGTTTAAATGTATTTTTGGTGGAATTGAACATAAATCATAGAACTTATTACAATTTGTTAAGGGATGATACGTGTAGCTTTGTTGTTAATCACAATATTTAAACAATTCCAACCGGAACATCCCTAAATTCGTCTCGGTCGTCCCCATTACGTTCTCTGGCAATGGTCACTCAGTTTAAAAATTATTTCTGGTGGAATTGAACATAAATCATAGAACTTTATTACAATTTATTAAGGGATGATATGTGTAGCTTTGTTGTTAATCACAATATTTGAACAATTCCAACCGAAACATCCCTAAAATCGTCTCGGTCGTCCGTATTACGTTCTCTGGCAAGGATCATTCAGTTTGAAAATTAGTTCTTGTGGAATTGAGCATAAATGATAAGCAGTTTTTATATAGTAGGTACGAACATGCGCTCTTTTGGTGTATTTCGAAGACGCAATGTAGTTTTTCAATGTGCTAGGGGTTGATTTCACTCCTGAGAGCGTCTTTACCGCTCACAAGTTGCATAGGATTCCATCGTACCTAGGTATATTATATTGTACTGTAATCATCCAGAGCAATTGACACTGGTGCGGTTGATCACAGTTGCAAGGTTCTACACATAGTCAGTAGCCACCAATTTTGGCAAAATAATGGCCACTTGTGGTTCTGAAAGGAGTTTATAACGTCATTAAAATTTTATAAGGGCGTTAAGTTTATTACTTCCCTCCTTGCCTATATGCACCATTCAATACGAATTGTGTTGGGCGGCAGGTGAAAAATAATTAATGAGGCGCACTTTTCTTCCAGGTTATATGACATTGTGCGAATAAGGGTTGCAAATTTTTATTCATTATTCATTACCGAAAGGACCCTCCACATTATGGCGAGCGAAAACTATTCAAACATACATTTTGTTTACATTTTATCATTTTCGCACAAAACAACGAGACCTGCGTGTTTCGACTCCTTTAGGGGGTAAACTTTCTGGTTGCGCGTCTCTCTTTTCCCACCGCCGGGAAAATCGACGAAAGCATCGCGCAGTTAATTCATATGTGCGCGATTTTCACTGTTTCTCTTTTCACACTTATACAGTAACTGTCGTATAACAAGGACGAAAAGCAGAAAATAGGTCCGATTTTGTACGTTTTCATTCGATAAAAGTCAATTCCAGTTATTATTCGGGCGGTTACTGTGCTGTAGTGGTGTGCCAGTGCGTTTCACCCTGCTGCAAAATTCAGGTAATGCGATTTTTTTCCGATACATAATTTTCGCAACGGAGATTGCCAATTTGCCTTTGTAGGCGATTCTGTTGCCTGTCCTCTCTCTACAAAAATCAATGTCGCTGATCTTCGTAGACGAAATTCATTTAATAAATTGCTCTAAGGTAAATTTTCCCTGTAGGAAATAATATTACCGAAATGAATATTTTAGGGAAACGCGACCAATGACATCTTTCAGACGCTAAAATTATTCTCTTTCAAAAAGAAATCGTTTGATGTTTGTTTCATTTCGAATGTACGCATCCAGCGAAAATACATTTGTTTGCGAAAGATGCCACACACGCATCAATATCCTAACATCTCAAATTGCAAGGTTATTAAATATTTCATTACAATGATTCATTGAGAAACTGAGATTCAATATCTAATCGTAAACCTAAAACAGCGAAAACTATTCAAATAGGTTTTTTTGGGAATACGATTCAAATGAAAAAGTATACTGTTTCTTGCGATTCCATTTTCTCGCATTTATTTAAGAGTTAAGATTCTACGATCGTATATCTGGCAAGTAGCATTTTGATCAATACTGTGTTACGTTTTTCAATTAAGTTACAAGCTCCAATCTATCTTCTCACAAACGTTATCAAATATTAACCCTTCCAATCAATTCAAAATTCAAATTTCCTCTTGTGAGTGGCTGTCACGTGTATTTTGAATATTGCCTGTAAACAGTGACTTTAATTAGACAGATTTAATATGGCAATCTCCAATAGACAAATTGAAACCACATTTTCCTCTACACCATCACCACATAAAATTTACTTTAGGAAGCCGCATCTCTCGCTTCAGGAAGAATCTTGGTCGTTAAGACCTTATTGGGATATAGTTTCGAGAGCTTACAGCTGGAAGAAAGTTACTCTAATCTTAATTATAAATTTTTTCCAAGATTTTGGGTAAGATTCTGTTGGGTTGTTTCCTCGCTTAAATAGCATTCCTCGTTACATACCGTCAAAAAAGTTCAAAAACCACGAAGGCGCACACAACTCAGACGATTCGCCCTGAAAGCTTGGCCAAAAATTTCGTGTTGTGCGATCTATATATTTCCCCGCTTACGTTACGTAGGTTTGCCTCGAAGGTTTGACTAAGAATGCCTTTCTCCTACCCGATTTTTACTTATTTATTTATGTACTTTCATCCACGTCACGATGGTTTTTTGAACGGGCAACATTGTAGTGTTTCGACTTTTATCTGCTTAAACACTCGTTACTTATCTTAACGCGCTTTATTTTCTGGCATATTAGTTCCGTTCCCTTTCCATATGAAATGGTACACGTATAAATTTTCTATACCGGCAAATTTGTAAATTTAACAAAAAATCTCTAAAGCCTAAGGCGACTAATTTTCCGGAGGTATCTGTAACCATTCTATAGCTTTTATAGCATCTTCAATTTTTTTTGAATTGGTTCATTTTCTTGCTTCTTTCCGACTTTTTCATAATTCTTAACAAGGCTCTTCAGTGCCACCATTTCGGGTCATTTGAAATCTTGCGGTTTTTGTTCAGTTAATGCTTACTTCTCTTGGAGATATGCAATGTTTTCTTCTACCAACTTAAGTTGAGCTTGAATTCTTCTTTTAATTTTTTATTCTTCTCTTGTAGTGACTCCTCTTGCATCTATCTAAAGTGTCTGTGACTGTTGTGCTTTGAGAAGATCTTCTTGTGCTTTAGCTAGGTTTTCTTCTAATTTCAGCTTGCTTTTCCACCCCCTTCACACTTCTTTTAGGGATCGATTGACTTTCCATAGCCTCTTCTTCATATTCTTCAATTTCCTTCTTTGTTGTAGGTCTTGAATTAACCTGCTTAAATTTTCTTCTTATGCATTCTCCATAGTTTCGTCAACTTCTTATTTTTCAATTGTGGTTATCATTTTTTCTTCTCCTGGTCTTATATAACTTACTGATCCTCCAGGTACATCTTCATTTGACTGCCGGTATTCTCCAAAGAATATCGTTTGACCCTCTTCAGCACTCCAGCGACGATGGCTTCGTTTTTTTCTTCTTGGTGGTTCTTTGATATCTCACAACCCCTGTGCAGATAAATCGCATTTTTTTAAACCGAAATAGCTTAGTATAGGTTGGGTTATAAGGCAGTATTATCGATGTTACTTTCTTGGTAAATAATTAATGGGGAGGGGGCACTTTACAAATAAACATAGTCAAATGACCACTGAAATCGATGGCAATTGAATTCAAAAATATAAAATATGCCAAATTGTTTCTAAACTTACAAATACAAGTTGAAATATATGAGCCTTACTCAAAATCAAAATTTAAATTCAAAAGTATTTTCAAAAAAGTAGTCGTAGTACAATCGTAATATATTTCCGTAGAAATAATGGAGTTAAAACCTTTAAATGAGTATCACAAAAATTATATTAATAATTGCATTTCGAAAGCCTTCATGTACAACGTTTTAACGAAATAAAATATTACCTTTGAATCTTGGTCACGGCCGTCTGAATTCAGAAGGGCGCTCTCTGCCAGTAATCTGCAATCAGATAAAAAATACAACACAAAAGAAAGGGAGAGATAAATGCGAGAAAAATCTAACGCTTGTCACGTCGGGTAACTTGAATCCTTAATAATCGTAACTAACATTCGATGGAACTGTCGGTAGACAAACGGGTAATACACAAAACTGATCGTTAACGTTAATTCAAGAAAAATTCTTTACAAAGCGGAAATGACTCAATTTTTATATAACAAAACTCCTCTGAACTAACATGAATGTATTTTCCGGAACCACAAAAATAACGTAGATAAAATCGAAGTGTCGAAAGGTGTATTCTTTGTAACGACAAAGGGTAATATATGTAAAATCACAAGTCTGACAGGTAAAAAATTTCTATGTCACTTCAAAAGTCCTTAATTTAACAGATATAGTCAAGCAGATTATCTTATAGAGACACTCTGGCCGTAGAATTATTCTTTAGGTAGACAATAAGAACTATCATGATTGAGATCTAGTTGGATTTCGATAATCCACTTAAGTGGAAAATCAGCGTGAAAATCCCAAATCGGATGAACAACTTTTAATGCGGGACACATCGGCGCTCCTATAAATCGAGCAATAAATTGGGCACGTGAACGTTTCCATTTTGTTTTTGTTTTCGCAGTATACATTATTCAAAGCACAATTTCTTTAGTTCGAGCTGCAAATCACGAATTAAGTAAGTAGTTATATCGTCACTCATGAATAATTTACACACACAGAGTACCTGCACTTTAAAAGGGTAGGTAAGTAATCTGAACGTTTCTCTTTTTCAGTACGCGAAACGTTTTCAGTTTTCACATTAAAAATTAATACCCTATTGTACGAGACCGCATTGCCGCTGTGGGATTTTTTAGCAAATCACTTACGAAGAAGTACCTATAAGCGTTTGAGTACCTACTCGGGAACACTAATTTAGCTAATGGCCTTTTAAATTACTAATTGAACACGAAAGCCCGAATTTCCATTTTTGTTTGAGATTATTTCGTGTACACAAAGAAAATTGACGGTCTCGTCAGACAATGCGAGAAAATCGAGAGATCTTGAACTTGAGTGTGTTTGTTGAAAGTCATCTTCTACTAGGGGGTGAAACCCTCTCAAGTCATTGCTTAGAACCTTTCACATAACGCAAAATCTATATTTTTATTTTGACCGCTCGTGGCATAGGATTAGAGAATGTAAATGAGGAAGGACCGGGAGATTTTGAGCAAGTGAGAGGTATTATGTGTGGGATTAAGTGTAATTAGATTTGCTGAATTGTTTACCTTCTCATGCTAACAAATGCTTCCGTAACGGCTTAAATAGAAACCCATTAAAGTATTAGTGTACAAGTGAAGCTTCTTATGGTAGATTAAATAAATATCGTATATCTACAAGAGTTGATAAAGTTATTGATCTGTGACATCTGCTTTAAGCTCAGACAAACCTAACAACGTTACCAACTCAACTTGACATACCTATACCTACCTCTAATTTACATTATCTTGCCTCGGGGAAGGTAATAATACCTACTGAATCCGAAATGTGCTACCAAGTATTGAATTTATTTTTATTTCGTCCCCGAAAAGTCCACAAATGTTTGTAATTAAGCCTCTTAGGCATGGATACACAATGATATTTCGTTTTGACGCAGCTTTTCTTAATTAAATGAGTTTTCTTTGAGAGATATTAGCTTAATGAAGTCTTTCCGGCGATTGTCTTCAAGGCACAAAATATTATTTGATTTCCATCCGTAAAAATTTTTGGATATAACAATTTGGTTGGTCTTTAGAGTTGCCATCCAATGCATACATGCAAAATCAAAGAATTGGCACCACTAAATGAAGAAGGCGAAATTGCACTAGGTTGGATTTAATTATCAGAAATAAGTAAATTAGAATTTTTAAAGCTGTAACAAATGTCAATGTTCTAAAGTGCCTCCCCAAACAAATTTTGAATTTGAAGAATTTCTTTGGATGATTGGAGTCAATGAAATATGTCACTTTTACGCACGGGTTTTCAATGAGCTTTGTTCTTTAATTGGTTTTGGCGTCTAGATAGGGGGCGTAGAGCGTGGAATTTGCTGAGCATGCAGGTTCTGAAAAATGATGGGATTGATTAACAGCCGTTCGGGATTGGTGGCAAAGAACACTAACCAATAGAAAATTAGGTATCGCCACTTCTCCATATTGAGTGTGAAAAAATTTCTCAGTAATAAAAAGAGGTAAACATTCAAAGTTGAATTTAGCCATAGTGAAGAGATCGCAAGTAAAAGGGAATTTAAAATATGGGCGTAAAAATTGGAATTAGTTAGTTTGTTTCTCGAACGATCTTTTCGCATCATAAAAGAGGTTCAGGAAAAGTGAAAGTTACGTTTTTAATATACACAAAAGGGTTAATATTATGTGATAAAACGGGGAGGAAATTAAAAATTCCTTTAGTGTCAAGTTGCAGACCTAAATTAATGAAGACTTCATTTGACTACGGAAAAAATGTGTGGAGCGAGCCAATTCCTCATTACGTTTTGTAAAAAAAACTACGTTGGATTCGTGGCATATTAATAAACTCTCGTGAGGCATTTAATTAAATCGTACATAAAAACGGTGAAATTCTAACTAAAATTGTTGGTCTCATTGCTAGAGGCGTAAAACAGATGTGAAGAAAGGATCTTTTAAGGAAAGAAATGTAAAAGAAGTAAAAAAGAAAGTGCGAAGGGTGCGTGAACCCCATGAAGCAAAAGTGAAGAAGAAAAAGAAATGACAATGAAAGTCTGCACAACGTGAAAAAGGCGAAGAGATAAAGTAAAAGAAGTGCGAAGGAGGAGAAAAGGGTGTGAAGAATTTCAGTTGTCCAGAACATTATTTGTGCAAACGTGAAAGAAATCGGCGAGGGCAAAAATGGCCTCCGGCTAGTCCTGTATGAAATGATTTTTTTTGTGTCTGGTAACACTTTGTATAAAAAATTTCTCCTTTCCCTTTTTACTTAAAACTTAAAATTGAATTCTAAAAATCTCCTCCTAAGGATCCTCTACTATCTGCCACCCTCAAATGAATCAATGAAACACGACTATCTTTGTTGATTTGTTTTCTTCATCTCTGTACTACCAATTAAATAAAGGCTAGGATAATATAAATCAAATTCCACGGTATGACTAACATATACCCGTATTTTTCCATGATACTGAAAAATGATCGCATGCTTATTCATTGGTTTAGAGCAGAAAAGACCAATTAAGATACCCACTTTAGTTCGTCTGCAGACTTCCGGAACTCATTACGAAAACAATACCCTACAGAAACTTAAAGACGCTTAGTAAATTTCAAAAGATAAAAGAGAATACTTACCGAAAGAGGGAAGAAGGCAAACTAAGAGACCCTTGTTCTGGTCTTGATAAGCTAAAGAAATAAAATAATGGACAGGGTAGAATATAAGAATTGTTGCCATAATCTTATAGGCGATTTAATAAAAGATCTCAAAATATTACAAATCGGACACTAATATAATTTAAATTTAACCCAATTTTTAGCAAAAAGGTGATTAACTCGTAGTCAGGAAAATAATTATGAAAATCAAAACAGGCTTCCGCAAAAACATCGGAGCTATAGAGGTAAAATGACTACCAAACAGATGTAGTATGTAATTACATTTCGGTTGTAATCAAACTTTATATAAAGCAGTCGCCGAAAAATTAAAGAGACTTCCTTTCGAACCATAGGTTGCAACCTTTTTGAGTTCAGAAAAGGCGCTTTTCTGCCTTATCTGTAAAAACACAAATAAACAAATAAGAATGATAGTGAATCGCGCGGCACATAAATATCGCGGTAGCAATGTCTAACGTATGACACTAGGGGAAATTGTACTAAAATACGTAATTAATAAATATCAATAATTCGAATGACTTGACACTAGCAAAAGCAAAATTTTTAGTGACAATAAATCTTATAAATCGATGTAATAAAAGCATAAACGTGACGTTAACTTAAATAAACTACTTTAGGATGCACAAATAACTAAATTCTATACAACAGCAATGTAATCAAATTAATTGAAAATGTAAATAAACTACTGAGAGAGAAGACAAAGCCCTAAAGAAATACGGTATAAGAATAATGCTGAGTCATACTCGTACATACCTCATACTAATTACTTGCAAATATAAATCCGCTAAGCGTATTCAATGGAGCAGGCACAACACATCAAAAATGGAGAGAAACATTCCAAAGAAATATGGTGATATTCACTACAAAGAGCCCTTTGGAGGTAGACATAAGACAAGTAAGAGTAATGACATCGAAAAAATTTGCACGCAAAACCAAATTAAAGAAAGGGATACAACTGTACACTAAGATACAAAACGTGTGATCTCTAGCGACAAGAGGATGAAGTAAGCAGGAATGAAACCTATAACACTCGGATGACCTCAAGCGGCGAAACAAAGAACTATTGTAATAACAAATCTACCATCTACGGGATAGATTGCATAAGAATACATATTTAAACACTGGTATAAATCGAAGGGTTGCTTGAATGGAATTTGATACCGTGCAAATTTTCTATGATGTGCTCTAACCGTTTGAAATCCAAAAAAAATCAGCTTTACGTATCTTTATAATATTCGAAAACATATAATCTAATTTTGAGCTACCGTTACAAAAACCCGAGTTAGGGGAGAAGGAAATCGGGCGAAAACAAAGATGCGACGTGAAGGATTCGCGAAAGAGATAGGCATTAGTTACGAATGATTCGCAAATGAAAGAGGCGTGGGAGACAGGAGTGAAAAGGTTGCGAAGAAAGGACGAAGGTGGTGCGATTGAAGACGCGTGAAGGAGAAGTAAAGATAATTTGTAAAACACGTGTTGAAGGTTTGAGAAAGGGGAAAGATGTGAAAATAATGTGTGAGAGAAACAGGTGTGAAGCAAAAGGAAGGAAAAAGACTGGATTGGATAGAGGCCAAACAAAAGAAGGATAATGGAAGGACAAGCAAAGGTACTTAAGAAAGGGGGAGGGAAGGGATGTAAATAACGTGTGAAGGAAGTCTATACATGAGGAGAGAGACGATGTGGTAAAAGGCTTCAAATTAAGCGACGCTGGAATATCTCGATAGTACGAACCTAATGCTGAAAACCCCAAGAACCTGCGTTGTTAAGATCTTGATCGATTTATAAACGGACAAACGGCGGTTTTGTGTGACTTAACAAATCTGTAGCTTTCAGGCTAAGCGATGCAGGAATAGCCCCATACTACGAATATAATGCTGAAAACATGAAAGTTCTACGATATTCCGTAGCCAAGATCTTGACCGATTTGTCATAATCAATAACGCAAAATGTTTGGGGTCCGATCATACTTATTTGTAAATGTTGCTTTCAAATCGCACAATGTAAACGGAAAACCACGAAAACAACTCCTAACAAATCTCGAAATCCACGAAAAATCATACGGGAAATCGTAAGCAAAATCACTTTAGAATATGAAAAATAACAGTGAGATATATCAGAAATGTGGACAAAAGATCTAAAATTCTCGGCTTATGCCTTATCCAATTACGGTTGAGAACCATTTAAGTGACGACATAGTGGGATGGCGTGCATTAAGTTTATCTGGTACAAAAACTTAATTGAATTTGGGGAAGCTTAGTGAAATAGTACCTACGTTGGTGGTGAGGGTTATTTCCCCCCAGTAAACACATTTGATGAATTCTCGATCTGAAAATGGTGAGTTTAAAGTCAGTTTATAGTAATTAGGTACCCTTTCTAACAAACGTCTTGTCATCGTTTTACAATTACGTCAAATTCTGGCGAGTTGCTATGCTATGTTATTATTTAGTTCATTTTAATCATATTGGACCTCCAAAAAATAAGGGTAAGCTGTAACATTTTCTGATTTGAACCAAATAGTTGATTTTAGTGCAGACTAATATTTTATGTATGTCAACTCCCCGAAGGATGTTTAGACAACGACAGGAAGTTGAGAAATATACTTACAATGAGAAGATTGTCGGTAATTATCACGGTGTTTAGATCGTTACGTGGTTACTGTGAAAATTACTTCCTAAAACACATAAATCAAGCTTTGCCCTGCTGCAACGATATAGAGATTTTTCTTCCAATAACTGAATATTGACTTAGTTTACGTGTAAACCCACCATGCTTTTATACCGAAAAGGCAATATGTTCACACTAACGCCCCATGGGAAAAATACGCTGTATCCACTCGACTAAATGGGATGACTTATTTATGCCTTGGTACATTTTTCCATTTATTTAGTAGATATTAACATGTCACAATGTAATTATATACATAACTCAATCAATCAATTAACTATATATAGCTAATGCTATTTTAATACCGCCAGATACATTATATAGCTATTATTCCACACCCATCATCATCAAATGTACGTTTTCATAAAATCAGCACTAAAATTTTCACTTCCTTCATTCTCTTTCACAATTGATTAGTAACGAAATCTTATTTTCGACAGCTACCCCCTATAATCTATTGCAGCACAGTTTATCTACAGTATCCTAAGGAATAGACAATTGAGTTATCCTTTTTCCTTAATTAACACAAAGGGGCAGACTACGTACCTGCCCTAATATTGACTAAATCCAAAATTAACCTCAAAGCAGTCTCGTCTCAGTCAAAAAAGTGAATAACTTAATTAGTAACCAATTAGCGGCGTTTCGGGATTGCTTTGTACACCGCTTCATTATAATATCAAAGTTTGCGTCTACCTTAATTCCTGCAATGAGTTTTGGTCAAAAATTCATTTACTGACGGAAGATTAAGCGGAAAATGTTAAATTTGCGTGGACGTTATCGATTTTTGATAATACCTACCTACCTGTTAGTTTTGCTCTCATTGAACTTTACATCATTTGCGGATTGCAAGGCTTCCTCCGGTTCTAATTGAAATTAGCTTTGATCTTTTAATACGTCTCCCTCAAGTGAAGTTTCAATACTGAGTGGGACGAAATCTTGTTTTCAAACTCTTTGTGGATCAGGAGTTGTCGAGGCATTGATTTCATAAGGCTATTATCGCTAGTAGGTAGAATCCGTGTTGATATTCGATCGGTGTGACGGGATAAATCGACAGTAAGACCGAAAAAAACTTCAAAATTTAAGTTGTAAAAAGCGGTATATGTAGGTATTATTTTTAACCGCCCGACAGTCGAAACATTTAACTCCTTAAACCCCGTGTCCAAGGATGCTATAATGTGTTTCTTGTCTAAATTAAACTTATCCGATAGTTAATTTCAATGGAACAAATGCGAGTCCATAAGAAAGTGGAATTGAGACAAGAAAAACTGTCCAATTTTAGGAAAACTAATTGGTAGTAAATATGTACTGATAACCGTTACTACCACAGTTTTCTCTTAGTTTTTTGCTCTTTTGGTTGTGGACGCACAGGCTCTGATCCAAAAGTTTTCAAGAAAAAAAGTTCAACTTTAGCTCAAGAGGGCGAATGTGTTCCAGTCACTTGAGTTCGTGCTTCTGTGCATTCCCACATAGCAGACCTATATACATTGCATATACCATGTACATTCCACGTGGGATATTGTATATCCATAGAATGTGGAAAAGTATGTCGCAAATGTCCGATGTATGTGCATGGGATATCAGTTTGGCAGACTTCACATAATAAATAGTATATACGTTTTGGATGTCTTATGTATATGCATGTATATGCATCAGACATGCTATGTATATTGGTATACTGACAACTGGATATATCATGAATATTCCTGTAATATGCAAAAGATGTTCAATAGGATATTCTATGTATGTTGTATACATTCAGAATGAATGTTCTATAGAGATTCCTCTAACATTCGGGAAGTTTACTAGCGTCCATACCAGAGCTGGGCAGTATTCGAATTTGTAAATACTTTTTAGTATTCAAATACTTTGTAATTAAATGCTTTTATGGAAGCAATATTTGTATTTGTAACTCAAATACTTTCACAAACATTTAGTCAATTTCGAAAGAAAATTCAAAGGGCTGTAACTTTTCACTAGTAGCCCAATCTTGGAGCTGTTTGAAATTATGGATTCTGCAGGCCACATTCTATAAGAAAATTTTTGTTCCGGGTCGTTCAGAGACAATTTTTTTTTCGGGCTTCAAAAAAGGCAGTGTATAACCTTCCTGTTTTACCAAAAATCGACTACACCAAAATTTCTCGGGAAAACACTTTTTCATATTAATTTTGGTGCGTAGAATCCAAATCAATTCGTACTTTTTCGATCAGACTTCTCAATCAAAAGTTATAGACTAGAAACCAATTTCGAAAGAAAATTCAAAGGGCTGTAACTTTTGAACTAGTAGCCCAATCTTGGAACTGTTTGAAATTATGGATTCTACAGGCCACATTCTATAAGAAAAATTTTTTTCCGGGTCGATCTGAGACAATTTTTTTTCGGGGCTCAAAAAAAGGCAGTGTATAACCTTCCTTTTTTACCAAAAATCGACTGCACCAAAATTTCTCGGGAAAACACTTTTTCTTATTAATTTTGGTGCGTAGAATCCAAAACAATTCGTACTTTTTCGATCAGACTTCTCAATCAAAAGTTATAGACTAGAAACCAATTTCGAAAAAAAATTCAAAGGGCTGTAACTTTTGAACTAGTAGCCCAATCTTGGAACTGTTTGAAATTATGGATTCTACAGGCCACATTCTATAAGAAAATTTTTTTCCGGGTCGATCTGAGACAATTTTTTTTTCGGGCCTCAAAAAAAGGCAGTGTATAACCTTCCTTTTTTACCAAAAATCGACTGCACCAAAATTTCTCGGGAAAACACTTTTTCTTATTAATTTTGGTGCGTAGAATCCAAAACAATTCGTACTTTTTCGATCAGACTTCTCAATCAAAAGTTATAGACTAGAAACCAATTTCGAAAGAAAATTCAAAGGGCTGTAACTTTTGAACTAGTAGCCCAATCTTGGAACTGTTTGAAATTATGGATTCTACAGGCCACATTCTATAAGAAAATTTTTTTTCCGGGTCGATCTGAGACAATTTTTTTTTCGGGGCTCAAAAAAAGGCAGTGTATAACCTTCCTTTTTTACCAAAAATCGACTGCACCAAAATTTCTCGGGAAAACACTTTTTCTTATTAATTTTGGTGCGTAGAATCCAAAACAATTCGTACTTTTTCGATCAGACTTCTCAATCAAAAGTTATAGACTAGAAACCAATTTC
>NW_022170738.1:30894463-30898742 GCF_008802855.1 Photinus pyralis | reverse complement strand
AGAATTTTTACTAAATTTAAACTTAAGCAGATTTTTAAACAAATTTGAATGGTATCTGTACTGAATTTCAACTAAATTTAATCCTCTACCCAATTTTCGATGCATTTGAGATGTGTTTTAGCAGAATTTTTGCAAAATTTTAACATTAGCAAAATTGTAAACGAATTTGAATGGAATTTGTACTGAATTTCAACTAAATTTGATCCACTACCCAATTTTGGATGCTTTTGACGTGCATTTTAGCAGAATGTTTGCTAAATTTGAACAGTAGCAAAACTTTAAACATATTTGAATGGGATTTGTACTGAATTTCAACTAAAGTTGATCCTCTTCCCAATTTTAAATGCATTTGAGATGTATTTTAGCAGAATTTTTACTAAATTTAAACTTAAGCAGATTTTTAAACAAATTTGAATGGTATCTGTACTGAATTTCAACTAAATTTAATCCTCTACCCAATTTTCGATGCATTTGAGATGTGTTTTAGCAGAATTTTTGCAAAATTTTAACATTAGCAAAATTGTAAACGAATTTGAATGGAATTTGTACTGAATTTCAACTAAATTTGAGCTTCTTCACAATTTTAGATGCATTTGAGGTGCATTTTGGGAGAATTTTGACTAAATTTGAACATAAGCGGAATTGTAAACGAATTGGAATGGAATTTGTACTGAATTTCAACTAAATTTGATCCTCTTCCCAATTCTAAATGCATTTGAAATGTATTTTAGCAGAATTTTTACTAAATTTAAACTCAAGCAGATTTTTAAACAAATCGGAATGGAATTTGTAATGAATTAAAACTAAATTTGATCCTCTACCCAATTTTCGATGCATTTGAGGTGCATTTTAGTAGAATTTTTAGTAAAGTTAAACATTAGCATTATTGTAACCGAATTTGAATGGTATCTGTACTGAATTTTAACTAAATTTGATCATCTTCCCAATTCTAAATGCATTTGAGATGTATTTTAGAAGAATTTTTACTAAATTTAAACTTAAGCAGATTTTTAAACAAATTTGAGTGGTATCTGTACTGAATTTCAACTAAATTTAATCCTCTACCCAATTTTTGATGCATTTGAGATGTGTTTTAGCAGAATTTTTGCAAAATTTTAACATTTGCAAAATTGTAAACGAATTTGAATGGAATTTGTACTGAATTTCAACTAAATTTGATCCACTACCCAATTTTGGATGCTTTTGACGTGCATTTTAGCAGAATGTTTGCTAAATTTGAACAGTAGCAAAACTTTAAACATATTTGAATGGGATTTGTACTGAATTTCAACTAAATTTGATTCTCTACCCAATTTTCGATACGTTTGAGGTGCATTTCAGCAGAATTTTTGCTAAATTTGAACAGTAGCAAAACTTTAAACATATTTGAATGGGATTTGTACTGAATTTCAACTAAATTTGATTCTCTACCCAATTTTGGATGCTTTTGACGTGCATTTTAGCAGAATGTTTGCTAAATTTGAACAGTAGCAAAACTTTAAACATATTTGAATGGGATTTGTACTGAATTTCAACTAAATTTGATTCTCTACCCAATTTTCGATACGTTTGAGGTGCATTTCAGCAGAATTTTTACTAAATTTAAACTTAAGCAGATTTTTAAACAAATTGGAATGGAATTTGTACTGAATTAAAACTAAATTTGATCCTCTACGCTACCCAATTTTCGATGCATTTGAGATGGGTTTTAACAGAATCTTTGCTAAATTTGAACAGCAGTAAAATTTTAAACATATTTGAATGGAGTTTGTACTGAATTTCGACCAAATTTGATCCTTTTCCCAATTTTAAATGCATTTGAGATGCATTTTAGCAGAATTTTTACTAAATTTAAACTTAAGCAGATTTTTAAACAAATTGGAATGGAATTTGTACTGAATTAAAACTAAATTTTATCCTCTACCCTATTTTCGATGCATTTGAGGTGCATTTTAGTAGAATTTTTAGTAAAGTTAAACATTAGCATTATTGTAACCGAATTTGAATGGTATCTGTACTGAATTTTAACTAAATTTGATCATCTTCCCAATTCTAAATGCATTTGAGATGTATTTGAGCAGAATTTTTACTAAATTTAAACTTAAGCAGATTTTTAAACAAATTTGAATGGTATCTGTACTGAATTTCAACTAAATTTAATCCTCTACCCAATTTTCGATGCATTTGAGATGTGTTTTAGCAGAATTTTTGCAAAATTTTAACATTAGCAAAATTGTAAACGAATTTGAATGGAATTTGTACTGAATTTCAACTAAATTTGAGCTTCTTCACAATTTTAGATGCATTTGAGGTGCATTTTGGGAGAATTTTGACTAAATTTGAACATAAGCGGAATTGTAAACGAATTGGAATGGAATTTGTACTGAATTTCAACTAAATTTGATCCTCTTCCCAATTCTAAATGCATTTGAAATGTATTTTAGCAGAATTTTTACTAAATTTAAACTCAAGCAGATTTTTAAACAAATCGGAATGGAATTTGTAATGAATTAAAACTAAATTTGATCCTCTACCCAATTTTCGATGCATTTGAGGTGCATTTTAGTAGAATTTTTAGTAAAGTTAAACATTAGCATTATTGTAACCGAATTTGAATGGTATCTGTACTGAATTTTAACTAAATTTGATCATCTTCCCAATTCTAAATGCATTTGAGATGTATTTTAGAAGAATTTTTACTAAATTTAAACTTAAGCAGATTTTTAAACAAATTTGAGTGGTATCTGTACTGAATTTCAACTAAATTTAATCCTCTACCCAATTTTTGATGCATTTGAGATGTGTTTTAGCAGAATTTTTGCAAAATTTTAACATTTGCAAAATTGTAAACGAATTTGAATGGAATTTGTACTGAATTTCAACTAAATTTGATCCACTACCCAATTTTGGATGCTTTTGACGTGCATTTTAGCAGAATTTTTGCTAAATTTGAACAGTAGCAAAACTTTAAACATATTTGAATGGGATTTGTACTGAATTTCAACTAAATTTGATTCTCTACCCAATTTTGGATGCTTTTGACGTGCATTTTAGCAGAATGTTTGCTAAATTTGAACAGTAGCAAAACTTTAAACATATTTGAATGGGATTTGTACTGAATTTCAACTAAATTTGATTCTCTACCCAATTTTCGATACGTTTGAGGTGCATTTCAGCAGAATTTTTGCTAAATTTGAACAGTAGCAAAACTTTAAACATATTTGAATGGGATTTGTACTGAATTTCAACTAAATTTGATTCTCTACCCAATTTTGGATGCTTTTGACGTGCATTTTAGCAGAATGTTTGCTAAATTTGAACAGTAGCAAAACTTTAAACATATTTGAATGGGATTTGTACTGAATTTCAACTAAATTTGATTCTCTACCCAATTTTCGATACGTTTGAGGTGCATTTCAGCAGAATTTTTACTAAATTTAAACTTAAGCAGATTTTTAAACAAATTGGAATGGAATTTGTACTGAATTAAAACTAAATTTGATCCTCTACGCTACCCAATTTTCGATGCATTTGAGATGGGTTTTAACAGAATCTTTGCTAAATTTGAACAGCAGTAAAATTTTAAACATATTTGAATGGAGTTTGTACTGAATTTCGACCAAATTTGATCCTTTTCCCAATTTTAAATGCATTTGAGATGCATTTTAGCAGAATTTTTACTAAATTTAAACTTAAGCAGATTTTTAAACAAATTGGAATGGAATTTGTACTGAATTAAAACTAAATTTTATCCTCTACCCTATTTTCGATGCATTTGAGGTGCATTTTAGTAGAATTTTTAGTAAAGTTAAACATTAGCATTATTGTAACCGAATTTGAATGGTATCTGTACTGAATTTTAACTAAATTTGATCATCTTCCCAATTCTAAATGCATTTGAGATGTATTTGAGCAGAATTTTTACTAAATTTAAACTTAAGCAGATTTTTAAACAAATTTGAATGGTATCTGTACTGAATTTCAACTAAATTTAATCCTCTACCCAATTTTCGATGCATTTGAGATGTGTTTTAGCAGAATTTTTGCAAAATTTTAACATTAGCAAAATTGTAAACGAATTTGAATGGAATTTGTACTGAATTTCAACTAAATTTGAGCTTCTTCACAATTTTAGATGCATTTGAGGTGCATTTTGGGAGAATTTTGACTAAATTTGAACATAAGCGGAATTGTAAACGAATTGGAATGGAATTTGTACTGAATTTCAACTAAATTTGATCCTCTTCCCAATTCTAAATGCATTTGAAATGTATTTTAG
>NW_022170738.1:30709998-30894363 GCF_008802855.1 Photinus pyralis | reverse complement strand
TGATAAATTCAAATTCAATTACGTCGGATAACCTTGAAAATGTAATTTGATACCACAAGAAATGGGGGCCATGCCCTCGGATGACCTTAAAAATGTATGGGGGGTCAATGACCATTAATGACCTTGGAAATTTAAATCAACACAAAAACATGAGCCAATGACCTTGAAAATTTAAGGGGCCAATGGTCCCGGATGACATTAAAATGTAATTTGACACCCCAAAAATGGGACCACAAAATGACCTCGGGGGACCTTGAAAGTTTATAGGTTCAATGAAGAAATGCAGTCAGGGGTATGGTATGCCATTGAAATTGCAATTTAACAATTGGCTATGACCTTACATGCTACCTATTGAAAATGTTATTTGACACCACAATTGGGGTCATTCACCTGGGATGACCACGAACATGTAATTTAAAACCATGAGACCAATGACCTTGCATGCCCTTAAAAATGTAATTTAACACTAGATCAATTGAGACCATTGACCTTGCAAATGTAATTTGACACCTCAAAAATGAAACTTGCCCTTCGAGCTTTACAGCGACCGACTTTCCAAGGTCACCACCCACGTGGCACGCCACTTTCACCTTGACCTAATTTTTAAGGTTACCGACACGGGGAACGCCACCTTGACTAACTTTCCAAGGTCGTCACCAGGTGACGAGCGACCTTGGACGGTCCAGGATCGACTGTGTTTATCTACTACCACTTATTCCATCATTTTCTCCTTTACCTTCTCTATTTTACCTTTCTTATTTTTCTCTTTAAGCTTTACATCAGTGTTGAGATTATTTGCTGCACTATTGCCTCTTCCTTTCTTCACCGGTTTCTCTCATTGGTTATTCTACTGCTCTTAAAACAAACCATTTACATCCTAATTTATGTTTCTCACCTGCATCGAAAGGGGGCTTGTCCGCGTCAACGGCTCGGTGATGTTCGCCCTTTTCATCTAGTATGTTCTACTATTGTGGTTCCTCGATGAGGGCCACTGAGCAAAAAAATGCAAATCGTCCACGAAGTTATCAATCAACGCACATTTTTTGTGCAAGTGCACAATCACCAGCAGCGGTACATATTAATCGTAGACTTAAGAAGAAGATTGTCACGTCATGGGCACGCTCTCGTTAATAAATGAGCAACCACATGTCTATGTTTACAGTTGGCCAGAAACAAAGTTCATTAAATTAGTAACTTTGATCGACCCTTGCTCGCGTTCGACATCTACTTTTAACTCATTCCATTTTTTCGGGCCATACCATTAATTTCTATTTAAAAATACATAAAAATGCAAATGTATCTTTTTGTACCCTTTTAGGCGGGCGAATGGCCTACTTCGATGGCATTAATTGGACAAATTCGCCCACCCATTTTATTAATAATCCCTTAAGGAAGAGGTTTATTCAGATTTGATACAAACAGCTCGTCAAATTCCAGGACGAAAACAGCCTTTTTTTTCTGCGCGTTTCATTAACTTTATTTGTTTGAAGGGTCGGACGCCATTAGTGTTTTATTGTGTACAAAAATCATTATCCTGGCATTTATAGTGTAATAAAAATTGATCCGGAACGTCGTTCGTATGTGAAATGCGCTTTGTTTGTAGTATAGTAACTGCGATTCATTGGTTTCTTATTACGGTCCGAGTAGGGTAAACTAATCAAGAACATTGCTTCGGTTCATGGAGCCGCACGGCATTTGCCATTTAATTAATTTAATCGGCACGTGAATGTAATTAATCACATTCTGAAGGTCTCGTTGAAAATGCCACCTTTAACGGCCCGCCCTCCTGCTTTTTAGAGCAAAATTTTTACAATTATGATCTGGTCCTCGTCAATTTCGATACATTATATTTTGATTAATTATAGATTTTGACACCTATTGTACACCTACTGTATCCAGATAAAACATTATTCTGAATTTATTTTACACGTAAAAATAGCAATCTTCGGTTCTCCCGTCGTTTGCATGTAAGGAGTATTAATTTCTGTCCTAAACATTTTATTTCGTGCTCCGCGTCCTATTTTTAATAAAAATAACAAATGTCATTGGAATATACAGGCATTTGTTTCACTGCATCTACCCTCGAGTCAAGCGAATCGTAGTCTAAGAGAAAAAATATGGGGCCGGTAGGATAGGGGTTTGAATTATTCGGGAGAGTAGAGGTATACAATTGTGGTCACAGGTCTTAGTCTGGACACTCCTTTAAAGAACGAATGAGATTGAAATCTGAACCAAATTGAGGGGTAGTGATTAAATAAATGGCTAATCTCATGCAATTTCTATTAAAATTCCAGTGATAAGAAATTTAACACGTCCGGAGCAGTTGAGGAAAAGAAATTTAAACGTTGAAGAGTAGCCACCATTTTTACCATATTGCTTGCGAATCGAACTAGGTCTACCTACAGATTCGTCTGTTACATACTTTCGGGGGAACCAGGGGGAAAGGCTTCACCACGGCCAATAAGGAACATTCGAAAAAAGAAGGTTTTTAAATGGGACAAAGAGCAACTGTTTTTCTACAAAGTTTCATTTAAATATTGGTCACCATATTTGTGAGGGTCAATAACCACAATGTACCACAAAGTAGAGAAAACCCGTCTGGAAAGTGTCAATTTTATATTGGAAGGATCTAATTGGGTTCGGTATTGACGTGGGTCAGTTGGATAATTAAGAAGTATCCAGTTTGAAAATTTAGTAGCTAAGTAGATATTTCTATACGATCGTTTTTAAACATTACGTCTCTAAAAGCTTCTTTCTGGTTTTATGGGAAGTTCTATGTGTAAAAGGAAATGGGCGTGATGATGGTAGAAACTGGATCGTAGAAATGTGCATTATTTTCAGGCATTCGTTATTTATATTTTGTCCAAATTCGCCGCAAGATGATTTCTTTTCATTTAAAATTCATTAATTGTATTAAACACAATAATTTGCACGTAGCCTTTATAATTCAGAAAACTTACGTGTGATTTAGTTGTCCCCAAGTAAATGCAACTCTCATCAAAGGTGTACAACCACCCTGAGGTAGTGGTTTATGGACATGACTGAATTAATGCTAAAGCTGCTGCAATTATGCGTTGCGCTTATGTTCATTACTTTCTTTTATCTAAAATGTAGCCTTTGTGAACTTATGTTTCCGACTAACGATAATTATTAGTATACAGGGTGTTTTTTTGGGAGCTTTAGTTAAAAGGTTCTGGGAAAGTAAAATAAGTAGGTTTTTGAAAATTTGTACTTAGGAGTTACTCTGAAGGCCGAATCTATGTAAAATATTTTCAAAATGGCCGCACTTCCGGAAACACCGGAAGTAGATAGTAACTTCGTTATTTTAAATGGCAACCCCTATTTTTTATTGCATTTTTGGATTCTACGTGAAATTTCACTTCTTTTGATACCCATATGTCAATATCTACCATTTATGGTTTTTAAGTTATTTTGACTTTAAGAAAAAAAATGGCGGATGCAGATGGTACTTTGATAATTGATTACTTGAAAACGGTTGTAGTCATGGCAACCTATGTTTATCAGTGCATAGAGAATGAATAGGGCTTTCTTTTAGTGCACTTAAAAAAAAGTTAAGTTGCATACGACCGCCCCTATGGATATCCAAATTTATGAAACTTCAAAGACTAAAAACTCAGTTTTTTTAAATGGAATGACCATGTTCTTACTATTCCATGAGATAGAGAATCGAAATGGGCATATTTTGACAATACATGTTCCTATAGCTATCTTTAACAGTTTCTCACTTATTCCCATTTTATTGAATTGACACTATTTTTTTCGGATTTTCTTTTTAGTAGTCGGCCATGATTCTATAACAATTGAATTTTAAACAAATCTAGTGACACTAATCCATCACCCACTGTTATAGGTTAACATAAGTTTTTCAAAAATCGAAAAATGACTCGCAGTGGTTTCACCTATTTTGGAATTTAATTGTTATTTATGGTGAAATGGGCAGAATCGCGGCGCGTGCTTTCCGTACATTCATTCTAAAACTGGAACGAAATTGTATGAATTTTGGAAATTTTGTACCCCTAATGCACTACAAACGGTTGAAGCACAAGTGATACAAAGCTCTACAAGAGAATATTTAAGAAAATGAATTGAATTGCAAATGCAAGATTAACAAATTTTTCAAAAATTTTCCGTCCTATATCCTTAATAAATGAGTTATTTATTAATGAATTATTTAGACTAGAACTAGAATCAATGGTATTAAAGACTCCATTCCTTGATTTGTTTAAAATTCGATTGTTATAAAATCATGGCCAACTACTAAAAAGAAAATGCGAAAAAAAATGGCATCAATTCCGAGATCAATCCAATGAAATGGGAATAAATCAGAAACTGTTAAAGATAGCTATAGGAACATGTAATATCAAAATATGCCAATTTCGATTCTCTATCTCATGCAATATTAAGAACATGGTCATTCCATTTAAAAAAACTGAGTTTATGGATTTTGAAGTTTCTTCAATTTGGATCTCCATAGGTGCGGTTGTACGCAACTTAACTTTTTTTTAAGTACACTAAAAGAAAGCCCTATTCATTCTCTATGCACTGATAAAAATGGGTTGCCATGACTATAACCGTTTTCAAGTAATCAATTATCAAGGTACCATCTGCATCCGCCATTTTTTTTCTTAAAGTCAAAATAACTTAAAAATCATAAATGGCAGATATCGACATATGGGTATCAAAAGAACTGAAATTTCACGTAGAATCCAAAAATGCAATAAAAAATAGGGGTTGCCATTTAAAATAACGGAATTACTATCTACTTCCGGTGTTTCCGGAAGTGCGGACATTTTGAAAATATTTTACATCGATTCGGCCTTCAGAGTAACTCCTAAGTACAAATTTTCAAAAACCTACGTATTTTACTTTCCCAGAAACGTTTAACTAAAGCTCCCAAAAAAACACCCTGTATATAATTAAGCCATAGAACTAAGTTTGCCCAAACATGCGAGCAGCTAACGTAATTTAAAATGTAGCGGAAAGTATTAATTACTTCCTTTTGCTTGCCTATAATTGGAGTATCACAGAGACATTTGTGCTGGTTGCTAAAGGTTTACTGCAGCCGTTATTGAGACTAGAATGGAGTCTTAAATTTTGGTTTTATAAACCCCCGGCTATTCATCCCTTTATACCAGTATGCGTTTTCGTAGCCCATCGGTCCTGAGTACTGCCATTTATCAGTCCGAGTCTGTCCTTTAACGCAGCTCTGATCTTTTCTCTTGAAAAGCTTTTTGTCGAGAGCCTGGCGGGAACGTCTGGTTTATTTAAATGTCCGATTTTCTCGCTGGAGTCTTCTGGAATCTTCTTGAGAAATCTTTTCAAGCTGTTTTACCTGTGTTATCCTTCAAAGGTGGCAACGGATAAATTTGATTTCAATCATAAATAAACTATAAGTCATAGTAAAATATGGAATTAGGCAAAAATTCAAGGATGATTGCCAAATGAAATGTTTAGTGTCAAGGGTTGCGTAATTTTTTTCCTACGTCTCGGCGTTCTTAAGAAATAAGAACGTTATCAGCAAAACTAGATTAATATCTGTAACTGTAACAGAACTGAATATCGCTTACCAAAATATTCACATCGCCAATTGCACCAAAGCTATGGGAGTAATTCTAGATTGGTTTAAACACGATATACAATGACAGAAAGCAACATTAGTACAGGAAACAAATACCTAAACTTAATAAATGCATGAGTAGCTCACGGGGCCTACTGATGCGATTTTAATAAATGATAGCTGTAGACAGTAATTAATCAATGTCATTGGAAACGGAGTAACAATGCGGAGGATATGCTAGGTAATTACATTTATAATCCCTTTTAGTTAATGAGATAAATGCCTGATGCGTGTTAAGCACAATTTAAGTTATCTCTCTTTACGTGATCGTCTTGCTTTTTTTTTAAATTGCGGAATGTACTCCCATCTTTAAAGTACCACTTTTGGACATATAGTGTAATAAGCGTAATCTTAAATACAACTACTCACTCGAAACGGATTGGTGCCGATTCAGCAACCTTAACCAGCTCTAAAAGTCCCAAGAATTCATTAACAAGTTTTCCATTAGCACCTGATGCAATTATGGGTAGGAAATAGAAAAAAAATTAACATAACAACTCTCCTAGCTCGATTAAATGCTAACCATTCACAGTTAAAACAAAACTTATCCAACATTAATCAATCAAATAAGCTCAAATAAATATAGGCACTCAGCGTCAGGAAACACACCACGCAACAAGCGATCGATATTTAAATAATGTTTTAATTACGCTACTATCACAAACACCAAGCTGAATGATGTTTCGTCATCTAGAGCTTTATAACTTAATAACATACAGAACTGAGTTCCATACAAAAAGCATCGGTACCAAACTGACTGTTTTGCAACAAATAAAACCCACCAAACAAAAAGCTTGACCGAAAGGCCTCTTTCTTTTCTATTTAAAACAATTTCCCTTTCTCACTTCCGTTCCTCTTTCCAAAATACTACAATGAAGCTTTGAAATTACCCGTTTTAGTGATCACCTTGTAGACGAATACCGGGTATCTAGATGGTTTTAAGTTGTGAGCTTGGTTACGAAGATTGTCGCTCCGAAGGTATTTAGAAGTTGAAGATAAAGGTAATTAATTTTATTTGTATAATTGTGTTTCGTCCGCCGCTACCGTACACAATGCTTTAGCTAATCCGCCGCGCCGTTTGCAACCGTTCCTGTAGGAGTATTTAAATTGTTTTACGGCCATCGAAAGTTCTCTTGCTAGTGAAAAAGAGGGAGAATGAATTTTATTAAACTTTAGGTCCGTTAGTTACCCATTAATTGTCTTTAGTGTAATCCAGCATTAAAACCAGTAAGGTCGTACAGTTCCAAGGAAAAAAATGGCATTGCTGGACTGCCGAATTAGGAAATTTCATTCCGACTATTTGGATAAGTATAATTAAACGTAATTGGTTGAATTGGTTAAAGTAACCGCCAGCGACTAAGGACCGGTTCTACAATTGCACGTATTCGCATAACTGCCATAGCGACATGTATCCTATTGGTAGACGCTTTTTCTAGGTACAGTAAGTAAGTCGAGATTACATCCGTTAAGTGCGCTCTTAAAAAACTTTAATTTTGACACCGCTCCCGTATTTTTAAGGCATCTGAGAGCGACTTAAATAATTAAAAACGTGGCAGATCCGAACTATAGCAATTTTTGCTTGTCGTAAGTACGTTATCTAGGCCATTCCGTATATTTACTTTTCATCCGTACCTTTCAATTTTGGTTTGTTTGTGCTTTGGCACCTTTTCCAATTGTATTTGTAAGTACCCTATTAATCTTTATCTATTTCCGTAAATTCATTTTCCGAATCCTACCATATTTATTTATTTTGCCGTAAATTCGTGTTGCATTAGTACCGTTTCGTTTTGTTTTGACGTTGAGCTCATCTCACCGTATGTGCCGCTCCGTCTTTACAGCTTTTGCACCTTATTTCTCTTTTGGTCGTAAGACAGTACCTCTTGGTAGCGCATACCATTTTTCCCCGTCGTCCCGTCGATTGCACCGCTGCCGTAGACAATACTTTTTTAATTTATTTACTGCCGATTTATAATTATTTCGTTTTTCTTTTCTTCTAAATTAAACTTGAAGTTGGTGACACCGATTTATTTTCAAGCCACCGTTCTGCTCGGACTAATAGTAATACTGCGTTTTCGCAAGAATTAATATTTATGATTTTGCGTGCTTATCTTGAAACTAATTAGCTTACACAGAGATAATGACTTATCGCAAACGACCGGAGATAACTAATATGATCGAGTTTAGGATAAATATAAAAACTAACGGCCACATTTACGCTCAAAAAATTATCGACGATAGGCATACAGGGTGACCCAAGATTATTGTAGGTGTTGATGCCTAACAAAGGCCCATGGCGTACTTTACACAATAATATCCTGTTCAATGGGTGATATTTTTGCGGCACATAAGCGCGTATGAGCGATGAATAACATAGTCGCACAGTTTATGCAAAATTGAGCAAACATTTGAACAATTATAGACCTATGATTATAATAATTATTTGTGAAAAAAAATATTTCGATTTTAAAGAATTTCTGCTAGTTTGAAATAGAAAGAAGTAAGTTCCCATTAAATCCCGCGAATAATCCCTCTAAGAGAAAAAATAACAAAAGTCGTTTTTCCACATTTTCTCGAAAAGGTAATGTGAAAACTCGATCATACAAAGTTTATAAAGCTTCTTATCTTCAACTTTGATATTTAACCTTCAACTCCTAAACGCCTACTTCATATTTTCATCCTCCCACATTCGGATCGACTATTTTTTCTGTTATAAACGCAATACTTCTTCATCGATTTTCATGTTCTTACTAATGTTCATGATCACACCCAATTTATCGTTGTAACACTACGCTCAAAAATCTTGTTTATACGATCGTACGCTAAAACTAATGGCAACATCTGTAGATGCACTTCTCCACCTGCATACCCTCCAGACAATTCGATGACCTTTTCAATCTCATCCGTTTTCAAACAACGAATGCCAGTACTAAAGGAGTTTTGCATAGTTTAGTCTGATTTTATTTCCGCGGGTGAACCCATGAATGCCAGCAAGATTGCTTCAATTAATATACAATAGGGGCTAAGTAAGTTTGAAGACCGCTGGTTTAACTCAAAATCAGTGTTGCTTCGGTCAACACACATCTTATTAAGAAAGAATGATTGCATCTGTTACTGATTGTTATTTGTTCTCTATTACGTAACATATTCTATCGCAGCAATTTTAAACAACACGCTGCATTTTTGAGCGACCATTAATAAATGGAAAGTTTTCAATTTATGGCGAAACCCAGTAGTTTATATCAGTGCATTTAATCCATCAGTTCGTGTAATTTATTCGCGATACACGATTTATCCAATTCCATACCACCGTCAGGTTAACGTATTTTCCCGGTACGAATTATACGCACACTCGCTTTGACGCTTAAATTGCGAATCTCAAGATGATACCTTTTCATTTATATTGATTAATTAATTAAATTGAAATCTTAATTTTTTACTTCTTTATAATTCATGAAACTAGCCGGTGGGAGCATTGTCCACAGACAGACTCAATTAAAGTTAAGTTCGACGTAATTGTACGTTGCGCTTTATTATTTTGAACTTACGAACGACCCATTAACGTCCATGGTTTGTAATTGGAATTAAGTTTGTCCAAATATGCGAGGAGCTAACGTAAATTATATGAAATTCAGCCGAAAGGATTAATTATTTCGTTTTGCTTGCTTCTGTTGTATTTTACTTTATGTAGATTTTATTATATCCTGGACATAAACTTGAGTATTTCAAAAACTTTGGGCCGGTTTAGAGTAGTTAATTTGTTACGTATTTATTTCAAATGATCGATCGATTTTATACGATCCTTAACGATTATGTTCGCTCTTATGCATTTTCGGTAACGTAGAATTATTACTACGAAAATATTCGGAAAAGCTGGCCGTTAAATTTTTCTTCGCTAGAATAGTAATTGATTAAACAAATAGACGCATTATTGATATTGGTGTCTCTCCGAAGTTGTTGGAGGATTTGAGTTAACTATTCTACATAATTACAATTTGTATATCCAAATTTTGGGAGTTAAGCGTGGAATCTTAGAAGGTCAATAAAGAACCACGGACGTTTATTATAACCCTTTGAATTAAAGGTATGTGTTTTTTAAATTAGTTTTCAAATTTTGAGTTTAAATTTTTTTAGGGTTTTTTTACTGTATAAATACTTTAAAATTTAATTCATCTTGGATGAATGGTTTATGGACCATTTAATTTCGTCTATCATCGAGAATTCAACAAGCAGAGCAAAATCGTTGCGATCAATTAATCACGTACATCTGTTTACGGGAATGCAGCCCGCTTATCAATAAGTAACACGGCCGCTCGCACAATAGCTGTTGCAGATAAGAATTTGGGGAAATTTGCTAATCCACATCAGGCGTTCAAGGCTCCATCGTTTCATACGATTTTCCAACACATTTTGATCAGCGTCTTTACTAAGAACGTTAATTGATACTTTGATTGCCCTGATAAAATAAAAATTGCTCTGATCTCATTTTTGGGAGTCAATCCTGGAAATTTAATTAAATGGTTACAATTATCAAAACCAGATTGTGTAAAATTAAGGTGTAAATAAAGTGTTGTCGATATTTTATTTTGTATCAATGTTAAGTGGTCTTTTCGCCCTCTTTTGAGAGGTTTATTTTACTGCCCTGGAGCTAGCCAGGTCAATTTTTCTTGCTGTACTGAATTATAGAAAAAAAAATAAAGTAAGAAATTGCAGCCGTCAGTAGAGCCAGAATAGAGCCCTTAAATTTTGGTTTTATAAACCACGGAACATTTTACTCCAGCTGTTGAGGCTTCGTTTCCGTGGCTAACCGGTCCTGGGTATTGTAACTTATCCTTGAGCTCACAGTAGACCAAAACTTAAGGGCTCACTCAATCAAAAAGTAGGTAGGTATACCTCACCACGTCCGGCCTCACACTTATCGCGATTTGGCTTCATCATCTATAATGACGATGGATCACAAATACCTTAACCCCCAGCACATAAACCACCCGACGTCAATAACTCCCGAATAAATAACAGCTGCAAAGTAAACCCCCGGACTTGACTTGAACAAGAAATAGTCACGCAGTATTTTGATTATCTCATTTAAATCCGATCTAAATTCGTTATCGCTGCCCAAGCTAATTAGTTTCAAGATAAGCACGTGTTATCGCCGAAACAACACGCAGGTGTTGGAAGTCAGTCGAAGACGCAGCGGTAAAAGTGGAACGGAAGGGGAAGAATATTTTAAATAGCTGAAGAAGCTGTGAATCGGAACTTATTTGACGGTGGCTGTTAATCGTTGCTTTTTCGTTTGGTGGATATTGAAACGTAACTGTTATTTTTGTTTTGGTGTTCGGCAGTCAGCCGTACTTGCAAGGCCGCTAGTTTTGAAACGTGGGAGCTTTAATTTTTATTGTGCCGTTTAAAGTTAATATTTACGACGAAGAGAAAGAAAGTTTTCGAAGAAGTTTGTCGGAAAGCCCGTCTTTGAGGTTACCGTTACATTGAGTTTTTCGACAATCAAAGAGCCACTTTCACGCCTGTAATGACATCGAACCCAGTGTGTTCTAAATCGAGGTTCAAATGCAATTAGAGAACTGAAGTTATAGAAGCATCATCAGTTTGGTTTTTGTGACTGTTAGTAAATCCCAGTTACGACCGGACATTTTGGATTATTAACACTTTAAGGCAATAATTTTTCTTTAATTAATTGTTTCAATCGATCGCTTGTTGCATGGTATCTGTCTATGCCGGCTGATTCAAATTCGAGAGCCACCATGGGAATATCGGAAACTGTAAGAGATAGGTAGGTAGTTTAAATTTGGCAAAGTCATAAAACGTTGGTAGATGATTAATTAGAAATAATTAACAAGAACACGGCGGAATACGATGATCACTCGACTTGCAAAAATCTACATAGCAAATTAGACGGGCCACTTCCATTCGTTAGCGTCGCCCTTTCAACGATCCATCAGCTTCAAACAGGAATGGCACGTATAGATGTCGTTAATTTTCGTGTGTCGATTAATGTGTTGATGAGGATAAATAGGTTATGCAAGGGCAAACACGAGACCATATGTGTTTGATTATAGGACGCAAAGGAACCGGAAAATGAGTTTTTATGAAATTAGTTACATTTCGGTAAATGAATTTTGCTGCCATTAGAGGCGCAAATTAGTTCGGAATACGTGTCCTTTATATATGAGCTGTTCATTTTTCTGATTTACTTTTTAATTAGTTTTTTGTCTGACACGATTGAAACCTTCTCTGCAGTAACGATTACGTACTTAGGAATAATGAGGTGGGGTGGCTGATTCTGTCATTAAAAGGGAGTTAGCTTGCATTGAGCATTGAACCTGTTTTTTAGTTGCTTGTGCTGCTGATCAAAACATTGCTTTCGAATTGCATGCGTTTTTTGTGTCGGTATTTGTTACGGCGCAAAATGGATACTATTTTGACGTCATCAACCACTACGGCTCGGTTATGATTTTTAAATGTGTACCTTAAATTTGGTGGTAGTCCCTCATAAGCACTTTTTGGCAAACATATGGATGCAAAAGTGACTAAATGTGCACTTCCACTTGACTAGTTTATTCTGAAAGTGTAGTGTACAAAGACACATTTTCCTAGCCTGTTTAATAATACAGATCTTGTTACTTCAAAATCTGTTCCGAAACCCAACAAAGAGCAGCTTTTACAAGCACAAAAGAACAAAACCTTAATCAACAGGAGCATTTGTCTTTAGTATTTTATTATTGTAATTATGGTTAATTACGTTCGTTTTGTCCCCAAGCACGGGTTCTTTGTAATCTAGCACACCCCGAAAATTACATAACAAGCCCGAACATACCTAGAATACCAAGTCGTTTAAGAGCTTTAACCAAAATATTACGACAACAATGTTATAAAAGGGTGCTCTACTGTTTTGTAGAGCAAAGCGTGCCTTCAATTTTTTATAGAAAGCACAACTTCCGGAACGGATCACTTCAAGGCATTTTGTTAAAATAGCCGACTGAAAGTCAAATTAACAAAGAAGCGTCGTTTCTTTGTGGCGCACATTCCAGGTGTTTCCCTCAGAGCGGTACCAGCATTTCCCTTTTCATAAAGAACAAAAGCTCATAAATCTCGTTTTGTTTTCGTTCTGTTCTTTACGGGCATCAAAATTCAAAGTAGCAGTCTCGAGCTCTTAAGGCGGTTTAAGCTGTAAATCATGCGGTTATGCGTCACGAGACCTTGTGTACGCAATGCTGTTCGCAACAAAAGTAAATTTCGCGACTATTAAAATTAATTTCGAAGTTTTAGTGCGTAAAGTTCGAGTTGGGACTCAAAAGTACACTTTCATTTCAACACGATTCTCAGCTATGGCGTCACGACTACGTTACAGTGCCTACCAACTCCCATGCCACTTCTACAAAGCACGTGACGGAAAGGTAATATTAGCAACGAGAGACGCGATCTAATTCACAGTTTCTCAGGTGTCAAATATAGAGCAAGTGCAATTAGGTACCCGATCCGGATCGCGCATCCACTAGAATCCGGCGTAATTACCGATCATTTAGAGAATCTTCTAATTGTAACAAGAAGTGCCTAATTCGTCTCGGAGAGACAAATGTGAAAGTTTCAAGAGGGAGCGGAAAAGCACTAGGGGGCCAGGATCTCATTAGAGAACAACTGGGCGTGAACCGCCCATCTTTTCCTCGTTTTCTAATTGAAACCATTCTAATCGATACCAGATGAAGTGTGCAAATCTTCCTAATTAACTAATAATGGCAACTGGCCGCCGTCAACTTACCCCAAAACCAGCCTTGCGGTGACATACCTGAAACACAAAAAATTCTATTACTTTTAAATAGGCATCTGGCCAGCTTAATTATGTTTAAATCGATTTTCGAGGGAAGTGCTTTAAACATTTATAACGCGCACGTATATATCTCACTATTCCACATCGAGTGGGTATTTTTAGAAGCGACATCCCCTTTAAACTTTTATTCAGTTTTTATACAAAAAGGTGTGTCGGAAATTTGATACCTTCATTTTTGCACCTTTATAATATTCTACAGCCCGAATACTTCCAAATTAGAACGTGTTCGAGGTTTACTACCCACATAAAGTCGTCATGGAGTTTCTATGCTTGCAGTTAAGTGCTAATGAATCGGATTTATGTCGGGGCGTTGGCTTTTACAGGTACACCTTCTATATTTGCACAACTACGCTTCAGTGTGAATTCAACTATAATTCGATGGCAAAGCAACGTTTGCGAAAGTTTTTATGTCTTTATAGCTTAAACTGGTTTCACCCTCCGATGAGTGGCGCTGATTAAATTTGTTGACAAATGATTGGTATGAAAATACGAAAAATTTCCTGTCGGTCATCCTAAAATCTACGTGAGAGAACAGGCAAACTTTCGTTGTTTGGATTCCGCAACCAAGATGAAGATCACTTAGGAAACCCCCATATTTATTTTTTTCATTTTACCCTATTCTTCACAGCAAAACCCACTGTTGGTGCTGTTCGGGGATACCTTTATATTTCTTCTAGTGTCGCTTTCAGATCGATAAACTTTATTTACGTCATTCAGATTCCTCCCTTTCCAACTGTCAAAGGACGAACCTAACAATCTTCACTACCATTAAACAGATTGCTTTTATCCGGTAGCGCCAAGGTCAATGACCTTAATATTTGGTACGCAAAATTACGTCTAGGTGGGCGGACTCAAGCATAGACAGTAGGCCACAAGAGAAAAATGCCTTGGAGATTTTAATAAAATAATAAATTACAGCCTGCCATAACGGCTTCTTAACCCACGCTTCGCGGATTGGTATGATCCGGGCCCTGGTGCTTGTAAAAAAACCTAATGATAAAAATTGCCATGATCGCGGAATCAATTTGACTACTATGTACTATGTGAGTAAAGATCGAAAGTACCAGATTTTGGTCGGAGCAATGAGCCTCTCGGCATATCCATGTCCTAAGGATTTTGGGGTTCCATAGTAAGGATCTAAACAACGCGTGATAAATATTTTGGCAAATGTTGTGGGTCGAATTTTTTTATTTTTGATTATTCGATTTATGTAGACGTTATGTGGCGTGTTGATAAGTAGACTTCTCTACTTTTGCTGTAGTGATGACGGGAGCAGGCTAATCAAGTTCCGCCCAGGGGAATATCTATATGATTCGCGTAGAATCTGCTGGTGCCTCACTATAGGACAGCTCGGCTTCGTCACGGAACAGCACGGCGTGGTTGTCGCCGTGCCTCACAATGGAGGACTCGGCTTGATCCTACTGCTTACTATAATTTCACGTTGGGGAGGATTGTTTTGCTCAGCGTGGGGGAAAACGCCGTGTTGATTTTGCTAACATCCCGCTGCTGTGTCGATTCTACTGTTGGTTGTGGAGTGAGGCGTATCAGCTACCATATGTTCCACCACAAATTGAATTACAATTTCTTGGCAATTTCCAGGTAGCTCAATCATATGAGGATTTTCTCAAGAAAAAATTCCCAAAGTTTTTTTCGCAACGGTTTTATATGTGTTTTGAACCGCTGAATCCGAATTTTCACTTTGCTAACACGCCAGAGGTGAGCTAACTGCGGCAGCCGCAAATAACCGCAAATGATTTGAGGCATTTTTACATTTTCGCCTATAACTCAAAAACGGTACGTTTTAAAAGAAAAACTATTCTATACAAAATTGTAGTCCACAAAATTTTATACATTTAACATGTAACAACCAAATCTGTAGGACCAACCAGACCGACGCCAGCAGCCGCGCCAAAACTGCTACTTTTCGTGCAACTTTTGGAAAGTGCAAAAATAGTGCTCCGACATATCTATTTAATAAAATTTTGTGGACTACAATTTTGTATAGAATAGTTTTTCTTTTAAAACGTACCGTTTTTGAGTTATAGGCGAAAATGTAAAAATGCCGCAAATAATTTGCGGTTATTTGCGGCTGCCGCAGTTAGCTCACCTCTGGCGTGTTAGCAAAGTGAAAATTCGGATTCAGCGGTTCAAAATATATACATATAAAACAGTTGAGAAAAAAACTTCGGGAATTTTTTCCTGGAAACGTCAGTTCTGGAGCCCCCGTTATTGTACTAAGGATGTCAAAGTTGCAGTAACTGGTTTAAGGTTTTGTGTATCAGATATTAATCTAGGTGCAGTTTTTAATGTAATGTTCGCGTATCGAGCTATTTTTTTTTGTATTTTGGTGTACGGATACATGTTTTTGGAATAGTTTAGGTTGCTAAATTAAATTTATATCATTTTTTTGTCATTTTTTTGGGTGTCAAATTTCCTTTTTTCAATTTTTTAGGTACCATGATTTTGCTTATGGGATTCGAGCTATTAAACTCTTTGAAATAATACTCAACGCCACACCTACACTTGAGATTAAGGCGTTTGATGTGTTTGGTACATTCATTTTGTGGCATTCAAAGTCTATTAAATACTAATGATCGTACACGTCTTCACAGTTATCGAACGTGATCGTAAACTGATGTAGACCTCATCATGGTTTTCGGGTTGAGGTTCTTTGAAAACAAGAATATTGACAGTCACCAACCCCTTATGGTGTTTTCTATATTACTAGTAGTAAGCAATCACTCGCATCGGTTGCTTGCTCTCGCTTTCTAACAAATGCCATTGGACTTGGTCAGAATCGAGGCGCTTTGTGCGTCCTCTGTATGAGTCAGTATCTGGGGCATCGACTGCTGTTGCCAAGTTTCATAACTCTGAACTACTTGCCTACAACTTGGTGGTAAGAGTCCAGCTACCTCAGGGTTGTAAAAGCAAAAGGGCTTTAAGTTCCCTACAACGGTTGTTGCGTTTGGGCATATAATCTAATTAAATTTGTTGACAAATGATTCGTATGAAAATACGAAAAATTTCCTGTCGGTCATCCTAAACTGTACGTGGAGGACAGGCAACCATTGGCTGTTCGGATTCTGCAACCAACATTAATCATTTAATATTTTTCCAGTGTCGTTTTCAGGGAGATAAAGTTTATTTACGCCAGTCAGATTCCTCTCTGCCCGAATGTCAAAGCGCCAATGTAAGTCGTGATATGGTTAAAAAGATTGTTTTTCATCCGGTAACGGAAAAGGTCAATGGCCTTAATATAGGTTATGATAAATTACCTCTAAATGGGCAGAAGGAAAAAGTATCATATCGACTTTTTTACCCCCGCCTCGCGGATTGGTATGATCCAGGACCTGGTAAAAAACATAAAACTAATAATTACCATGGTATAGTCACCAATTTGAACACTATGTAACGTGTAAGTAAAGAGAAAAGGAAAGTTCTTTAGAGGGATAGTGTAGACGTCTTATCACTTATTTTTAGGAGCTGCTATAGGAACCCCTGGTTAGGAAAAATATCTTTTTGAAAATAGATCCATTAAAAGAGATACAATTCCAATTTATCTTTCTTATCGTCGAAGCACCTGGTCCTCTGTATCAAGAGCCACGGGTTTGGATATTCGAATACAAGGTATCGAGGTAGTGCTCACGAACCAATCGATCGAAAAAAATGGAAATGGTTTGAATGCTTTTGGTGCGCTTGTGTAATCCCCAGAACCGGAATGTATCGTGAATGCAAATTAGTGGTCTAAAGGAGGCTAAAATGCTCAATAGACAATAAAACAAAACCCGATCAAGGATCGGTAAAAGAACGGATGAGATTACACAATTTACAGGTACCATAACAGCTAAATTAATCACAATCACATGTCCATTAAGAAGTAATCAATTGGAGAATTACGAACAAATAAGGTTATTTAAATTGTTGACAAGTTCCTTAAAGGGGAATTATCCTAAATATTTATTAACTGTTTAATTTTCACATGCTCGACCCATTGACTTAATTTCTTCTCGTCATTCCTAGCTGTGTTTGTTAATATGTTATTTCTGAGGACAAGTTCGCCTTGCCCTTGTCGCAGAATCCGTGGAAGTTGTCTCGGAAATGGGCTGATTTACCAATAGGTTGCCACCTAGGTTATATTCTCCTTTTGTTTCATCCATGGCTATTATTACTATCTTATTGGAGTTTACAGACCTGCAACCATATACGAAATGATGTACCACCCCGCATTCAGCTATCTGGCACTAGGTCCTTTGAGATTTCTGTATTCATCGTATATTAGCTCTTCCCCAAGGCTAGATATTTCAGCAAACAAACAAGTTGAAATATTTCCTGATCAAATCTCATAGAGGCACAGTAGAGCTTTTGCAACACTCGCATGCATTCGTAATAATCACTCAAAATGTAACGGTGCAAATTAAGACGTCAACCAAACCACAGCGCTTTGAGCTCATAATTGGAAAATGAAAGTCAGGCGGTTATCTTAATGATCAATTGAAACGAAGTTCTGTTTTGACACGTAGCTATTTATGCAGAAATCGTAACTCATGCATTTTTTTGTGTAAAGTTGCAGACCGTCCCACACCCATTTTTTAAAAGTAGGTACACAGTTTGATTCAGGCGCGATAAATTTATATCGCAATTTTCCTGTCATGTTCAATTACGCTTTACCCAACGATAGAGGTGGGTTGTGCGCTGCAGGTAATGACCGTTACACGCAAACTTATCTAAATCGCTATTAAACATAGGTACATTCGCAAGCCCTTTGTGTTAACGCGAATTGCTGTTGGTAAAGATTTCGCATAAATTAGGTTGCATTATTAGAAACGAGGTGATAAAACGCGCATATTACACAAATGATTAAGCCATTGTTCGGAAAAAAAACGTAAGCTCATTTGGAAAACAGAGTGACATTTTCCACTTGCAAAAAAAGCTACGTTTCCTCAAATGGTTTAGATTGACAGGATCTCTAATAATTTTTGAGATAATCCAATAAGTTTACTAAGCCTAGTAACTAGGTTCAAGAATGTCTTAGGTTTCCAACAGTTTTAAGCTTTGTAAAATTCACAGAAGATTGCTACGCTTCCAAAGATTACATTAGCGTCGCATAGTCCACAATATTTTTCTTATTAGGTGAGTACCACAATATTTACCAGTGAAGTGGTCATGATCTCGTTTGATTATCCAACCTTTCTTCATTGGCAAAGCAACAAATATTTAATTTTCAGAACTGAATATAGTAATGTATTGTGATGTCGGTCTGGTGTGCTTTCGACCTATAGCTAACTGACGTCACTGGAAATCTCTTGTGACCGTTGAGCACGACTCACTCAAAACGGATATAATGTAGAAATGATGGAAAATGAAAGCACTTTAACTTTTAGTATAAATCAAATTTCACTTAAGCCTGATAAATATGCTTTTTCTACTCCTATGTTGTAAACATACCCAAAATGTCACCCTGTACTGCACGTCTAAATCGTTCATTATATCATACGGTTGCATAATGAAAATTAGAACTGTTACTTAATATTATTACGTAACAGGTTAAAGGTCAAACGCGAAATGTTAATTTAGTAGGTTGTCAGCCCTGCCTAATGAATGAAGTAACGTCAGATTTTGTTGTTGTAGGTTATGTTTCACATTTTGCAAACTTCTTTGAACAGAATTACTCATAATTTGTTTAAACATTGCCATTTGTATGGGAATGGAGCCTGTATGTAATTTATTAGCCGTGCCCAATTATTTTTCATAATCGCAATGGGCTACTCAAGAATGGTTTGAAGCTGCGTTTAGTTAATTAAGCAAACTCTGTTGCTACTATTTTGTATTTTAGAAAACTACAATAAGTACCTACTCGTAGAATTAATGGATGGTGCTAATTACGACTTGCATGGAACACGGAATAATGCGCTTTAGAATACTGGGTAGTCCGATGCTTCCTTCCCGGGAAAACTCGTTAAAAGACGCAGCGTTTTGAAGGCCTTAGTATTATCGATAGTTAGGTACCTAATACATTGGCAACTACAACAATAGAAATCGTTCAAAACTGTAATGAAAAAGAGCACTAACACCACCTGAGCTAATTAGGTAGTAATCTTCAACTTCAACACTTGTATCTTGTATCCTATTGGCTATTGCATCTATGGTGCTAAAATGAAACTCACATTGCAGTAAGGAATAGGGATGTCAAAACCCTGCAATACACTTCCAATCTAAGTAAAAAGTATTTATAAAATTCTTGCTCGCTGGCGTGCATTCATGGAATATAAGTGAGGTTACGTTGTATTTTGTATTCCTTTTAAATAGACCATGACATTTGACACTTGACAGTTCTAATTTTTAGTTCGAAGTTCGAATATTTAGAACCAAATCGATCGTAATCTATCAATCTTTTATCAAATATATTCAAGTCGTAGAAAAAGTATAGTACATAATTCGAGTGCTAATGCCTATTACGCACTCGATTTTATTACAACACTCGCTCGCTACGCTCGCTCGTGTCGCAAAATACTCGTGCGAAATAGGCTTCTTAGCACACTTATTATGCAATATACTAATAATTAATATCGCTTAATATATGTAATAATTTACGATATCAATCACCAAATTTTCATTAAAGCAGTAAAATTTTGAATAATTACACCATTACGCGAATTATGTGGAAAAAATACAATCTATAATCTTAGAATAAAATTCCCGATTACGTTGCAAGCAACAGAATGATAACAGTAATTTATATCAGCACGTCTAAACTGAAACCTAGGCATTTTATACCTGCGCATTAATTACGTCTAATCTTTGACGTTTATTTTTTCTAGCGCGATAAAAACGCATAGAGAGCTTTTCCGCGTCTACGTTAAATCGAGACAGTACCTCCCTTTTAATGTAAAGCACATTTAGGTTTTGATATCTGTTCGGCGAGTAATTCATCAGTCGGGAGGCATCAAAATTTGACGTGCGCGGTTAAAATAGCGAGGGTAAGGTTTGCGTGTTTTAACTAATAATAAAGCCCCCTATCTATGGGAAAGATTATTAGATACGACAACAAAATCATTTCACGTAGATTAGCCCGAGTCGGTTTCTATTTCTTTGTTTATCAAGAATTTTTTGGACGCTCTCTGAAAAACGACAGCTGCGCGCCCCAATAAATTATTCATAGCGTTATTTTGTAATTAAAAATCGGAAATCGTTACCCAATAGATATTGAATACGTTAAGTGAAACAGTCGGGTTTGCCGCGTTATCCATGTTTCAATATTGGCAAACCGATCGTGGAGTTTAATTACGTTAGATGTAGCGAAACGCACGTAGGCCTTGACCTTATTGACCGAATTGAAGTTTACACGTCTTCATATTCCGGGACTTTCCATTGAAAATTGATAGCGTCTCTATTCGTAGATTAAAAAGTTTCATTTTAAAGTCTCTCCAGTTATTACTTATTAATCTCTAATATTAAATCAAGGAAGACGACAAAACAAGACGAGTTTTCTTCTCTAAGAATCCGCAAATAAAAACCTTTTTACACTAAACGAATATCTTCTGTACTGTTTCTTAAAAAAATTATTCTAACCTTTACTGTTGAAGTGTAATTGTCAAATTTTGGCGTGAGCAAACTTACGTAAAGATTAATTTGAAGTACCGGAAACATCTTGCATGGTACGTACACAGATGCGCAGAAGTGATGCAATTAAGTGGAATTTTCATGGAAATACAAATAGTTTACCAGCCTGTTCGGTAAAATTGCACTCCCTGCCTACACACACGTTGGGGTGACCTGTATGAAATTTTTCGTATTTTCTAACATACGTTTATATCCTTGCGATTTTATGTGAAAGTGATGGTTTGATACTCGTAAATTTAATATAGCAAACCACAAAATTGCAAAAGAAACTACTAAATTGGTCCCACAAAAAAACACATAAAAATGGAAATGACCCAAAAAATTGTTGTTTCAAAATTCCTAAAAAATTACACTTATTTCCTTAAAATTGTCAAAATACAAATTTGACATCCAACAATTTGACTGTCAAAAATTTCCACAATCAAATGTCAGAACAATGAGACTGTGCTTTAGCTACCGCTACCGTATATAAAACTTCAATTAATTCGCCGTTTGCAACCGTTCTCGTCAAGACGTTTGAATTATTTTTATTGCGTCTGAAAGTTTTTGTCATTTAAAAGACGAGGTCAAAATAATATTTCAGTCACGCTACGCCATTATTAGCATGTTTCTGTTTCCTATGGTAAATTAAAACTGCAAGGCCATGCAATTAACAATAGGTGTTAATTGGACTATCAATTTTAAAAACTTAATTTAAATTAAATCCAGTCAATTAAGTAAGGGAAATTTACAGTAGCTAATTAAATGTGTTGAAGTAAACGTTTCCACATACTTTTGTGTGGTATCAAAAGAAGCGCTCTCAATTAATTTGAATTTTAAGACCATTTACGGATTTTTAGGACGTCAACAGGCCGCACAATTAATTAAAGAAGTTTTAATTTTTGGATGTAGATAACCGAATACGCTAGTGGCCGATTCTAAATCGCACTAGATGAAAATACCTAGAGAAGCCACTATAATTGAGTGGTTTTGAACTGCGCTCGTGAGGTTTGCGCCTGTGCTAACGTCAAGGTCAAGGGGTCGAATGTTGCGCTCGAGATAAAGTATCAGAGGTTTGCGTCCAAGCTAAAGAAAATTTCGGTTTGCGTCTGAGTCAAGGGTTCTTGTCGATGGTAGTGTACGGCCGATTCTAAATCACAATAGATGAAAATCCCTAGAAAAGTCACTAGGATTGAGTGGTTCTGAACTGCGCTAGCGTCTGAGCTAAATATAAGGCCGATTCTAACTCAAAAAGTCACTAGAAAAAGTCACTAGACGCGAAAAGTCACTAGAAAAGTAACTAGGTTTGGAACTCTGTTAGGGGGTTCGTAATATGTTGTCGATTCTAACTCAAAAGTCCCTAGATGTGAAAAGTCCCTAGAAAAGTTTGAAACTCCGCTAGAAAGCATGGGCCGATTCTAAATCAAAAAGTTACTAGATTTGAAAGGTACTAGAAAAGTAACTAGGTTTGACACTGTGCTAGGAGCGCGTTATATGGAGCCGATTCTCACTCAAAAAGTAACTAGGTTTGAAACTGCGATGCGTGGGTTGGAATTTTGCTAGTGCGCTTCTGAACTAGGGTTTGTCAAAGTTAATGATTATCGATTTCGGGGGTATGGATCATCCTTGAGAGAGGGGGGGGGGGGCCGATACAAATTCAAAAAGTTTTGAAAATGTTTGAAAAGTTTGAAACTGTACCGAGTGGGATCGAATTTTTGCTAGTACGGTTCTGGACTAGGGGATTTGTCGGAGGAGGAAAGTTTGATGGTTTATTTCTTGACTAGGGTTAGTACCTATATAAGGGATATGATTGAGCACTGTTAGTAGAACTTATATCGATTCAGAAAAGGCATTGGGCAAAATGCCAAAAAAGGTGATGGCTGTGACTGCAGACGGAAAAATTGACGATCTGTAAAAAAATGAAGAAATGAAAGTAGAACCTCGAGGTATCTGGTGAATTTAGAATTATTACTACTTACGCTGTGCCTGCTGGAAAACCGTCGCTCGCTCTATAGCATACCCGAATCTTATAAAAGGTAAAGCAGTTGTATAGAGGGGACCTTTCTGCCTGTTGCATTTTCGTAAGCTACGTTTTGTAAGTACCGTAATTTTGAGCATTTCCTTAAGTTTATCGCACCGCTTTTCGTTGCATAGTAATTTTTACCGCTCCTTTTAATTGTAAGGCAAGCTTTCCGTTTTTTTTAATTATAAAGGGAGATATTGTTTTTCTTTCTTGCATTTGATTTCCCGTAGATACCGCTACCGAGTCTGGTTATTTACTGCTTTGGCCTAGAGAAATTGCGCGTGAAAATTTCAAAAAAAAGGAACAGACAATCAATTAGAATATAGTTAAAAAAAGAAATAGAAAAGTTTAAGTTTAATAACAATTTTACTAAGTGAAGTATTCATCCTGAAATCTTCCAAACAGTAATTAAACTTGACAACCGGAAATTTAGTTTGACACTCAACAATTTTTACTTCTATAGTTTGATGCTCGTAAATTTGATATTACGTTTAAAAATTTGGAACTTTAGTGTGACCCTCGGGCCTTTTTTTCTCCAATTGCCAACAAAAGATGTGATAGCAAAAATCTTTAAAAAAATGTATGAAAATTCCAAAAAAAGGTATGTTTAATGCAAGAAACTTAAGTTTGGCACCCCCGAACAGGCAAAGAAATGATTTTCACCTCTAAATTTGCAAGCAAGTAGAATTGTATACTTGAAAAGATGATTTGACGTCCAAAGATGGCACAAATTTGATCCTAATAAAACTGTAACGATTCCCATTAAAAAAGATAAATACCCAAAAAATTAGACATAAATGAAATGTGACATAGAAGAATTTAATGTAACTATAGAATTGACAAAAAATTAATTTAAGCCGTAAAAATTACTCAATAGTATATTAGAGAAAATTACGACAGACGAAAATCACCAAAAATTCAAATGTATACCTATTTCACTCCCAAAAATTGCCAAAAAGTTAAATTTAATACCAAAAAATCTTTAGTCGCCAAAAAATATTATTTGCACTTCCTTTTCTGAAAATGTAATGTCGCCTCCAAACCTTCTAGATTTATAAGAATTTTCATCACGATCATTACTAAAAAATAACTCGCAAAAATCAGTTTTCATTTTCATTTCCACGTAAAAATAACAAAATGGGTAGTAGAAGCACAAAAATCTCCGATTTAGAAATTACGTATTCTACAAACATAATTATTAGATCTTGATGATATCGAATCCCAAATGGACGCTAAAGCGTAAAAGTAAAGCTAACCGACGTTCGAAGCTCCTTTGTAAGATGATATCTTTCTCCCTAAGGGATTTTCTTTTACCACTCCAAAACAAACACATTAACCCTAACTGCTAAATAAAGTGATTCGAACAGTAATCTACTATCGAGTATTTAGTTGAGGGAAAACGGAAAACTTTCCAAAGTTTCTATGTATTTAGATATCAGATAAGCAATCGAGGCAACGATTCTTTTCATTGTGCTTTGCGTGCAAAGACGAATGTCTTGCAGCTATTTTTACGCAACTATGCAAACATTCTACTTAGACAGAGGAATGTTAATGTTTCCCACCTTACAAACAATACCCCTCACTCACAGTACACTCTGAGGCAGCGTTTCAATTTTCGCCGATACCGAAATAGAGCGCAAACAACGACCCTCTTCACTTTCCAATGTCAATAATGGATATCCTCACAACCTGCTACCGATTTCTTGTCAAAACGGAAAAACGTAAAATATTGATGACAATTTTTCTTGCGTATGCGCGAATTGATACCGACCCAGAGCAAATCAGAGGGTAGAAAACCCCAAGCGCTGCAAAGCTGTTGTTTAATTCATGTCCATAAAGGGTAACTACAATATAACATATAACGCAGTACTAATTATGACCACGCACAATTTTACTTTGCGTGGGCTTATCAGCCCATAGATGGTTCGTTTTTGTTTATCAATGTGGGCTAGTATTAGATACAAATGCGAAACTATTGTTTTTATTTAATTTGATAAAACATTTTAAGTTGATGATGTGGAGGTATTTTTCTTTGCATATAATTTTACTTATCCTTACAAATTAATTGTTAGGAATTACTGTTGTATAAAATGAACAGGTGTGTTATACGTTAATGGGTTTGGAAAAAGCAATAATTGATCAAAGTTTCTTCCCTAAAATGTCCCAATTTTCTAATGTCCAAATGTCCAAACATCCAAACCCCCAGAAGCCCAAATTACCAAAATTACTCAAGAGGTGCAAACGTACAAAGTGCAAAAATCGCAAGATCCGAAGAGATCAAATATCAAGTAATCAGAAAATCTAAGAATGCAAAAATATAAAGATGCCCCAATATGAAAACGTTCACGTTTCATATAGTTGCCAGGAAGTAATAAATAAAAACCGAAATGGGTATTTAACTTGTAAAGAAAGCGCTTGGGGGGTCAGTCAATAAGATTCCATTGTAGAGTAATTTACTGAGCAGAAATATGCAATTTAGAGTGATTCAATGAAATTCACTGAGTCAAAACACTCAATTGTAAAATGACAGCGGTAGAATATTGTTGGAACTGTTAATAAACTTTAATTATTGAAGTAGTTTAAAGTAATACTTTTCATTAACTGAATGCAAAATGTATATTAATTTAAAGTGGCCTATATAAACTGTGTGTCGTATGATTTGAATAAATGCAACAGATGGGAGTGTTGGTCACGGATGAACTTAATAAATTTAAGTTAGGAGTTACAGATTTGTATATGTGCTTTATTAATAATGAAAATTCAGACGCGCGAAACTGTCCCCGCGATTGTCAATTACTCGTAATGGAATGTGAAATTACGTAAATCATAATAACTTAGCTGAAAGGAATAACTAATTCCTTTTACGCTCCTCTTATAATTGACTATTTTAATTATATCGCTTCATGAATATGCATTGAAATGCTTCAAAGAAAGTAATAGTGGTTAAGGTTGGTTTTAATATGTTTACTGCTGCTGACAGTAGCGCCTTAAATTTTGATTCTGTAAGGAACAGGCCTAGGCGGAACTATTACAATAAAAACATTATTATTCTGTCACTGCCTCCAACGTTGGTTCTGTAAACCTCAGCCCTTAATAACAGTCCGCGTTTCCGTGTCTAATCGGTCCTGAGTACTGCCATTTATACTGAGTAGACCGACAATTAAGGACTCAGTGAACAAAAATAGTTAGTATTAGCTCGCCTCGGCTCCACCGTTTACCGAAAAAATGATTACAAAATGACCCTCTATATGCCTCAGTACAGTGATCATGGTCTTCTACTGTCTTTTTGATTTTTTTTAATTCCCTATAATTCCTTCGTTTGTTAATGTTGTTTAAAGTTTGTCTTCTTTCACTTGCACTAACAAAAACGTTGGCTACACTTATGAGCACTAACGAGTAAAACGAACCCTGATGTCAAGCATTTTTTAAATTACGTTGCTGAATGCAATGGCAAACGGTCATTAAGCCCTCCACAAAACACCTCTCGAACTACCCCAAAACAAGTCAAAGTCGAAATCTTTAATTTTGTTTTTTCCCTCGTATACATCCGAGTTCAATTATAATCAAAAATCTTGATTAAATTTTAAAGACGCAGTAACCTCGATCAACTCCCGGAAACAAAAAATTTAACTAATAAATACTTTTATTAACACCTGAAAATAGTTGGACACTACAAGAAAAATCTGACATGAAAACCCTGTCTGGGTCCCACAATGAGTTCGATTAAACACAATTAATTAATTGACAAAATTTACATTGACGGTTACAAATTTTGCAAAATGACTAATAATACTCTCAAGTATCTTTTGCAACCCAAACTCCACTACTAATCGTTAACAACGGGAACTACACCCCAATTATAACCGAAGTCCCGTCCTAAATTTTACGAGTAAGTCACCGCGATGATTTACAGAAACAGACCCAGGCATGGAATACAACATTTAGCTTTGGGGGGTCCTTGCCCAACTCGAGGCACCTTCCTGCAAACTCCAATGGTAACCAAATAAATTCGGTTGACACCAACTGTACGACCCACGACGATTTCGCTGCTAATTATCGGACGGTTACCTTCGGTAAAATGGAATTCGTCCCAGACTGTGCTCTCGATTTCGCGTGATAGTTGTAGCTCTTCCCCAAATTGAGCTATACAGACACAAAGGACCCCAAGATTAGTTCATGCGATTCCGGAAACGTTGACTAGCTCCTAACGGTTTGTCCGCCAAGAATCCAAGATATAGCCCAAAATATAACAAAGATACAAACGACAACAATATCGGAAAGACTCACTTTTTGACAAGCGGATTAGTCAAATGAAGACGAATATCTTGCCAAATGTGCCACGTAGTACCAATCCACGTATATTGATGAAATAGCAATCGAATAAATCCCACAAGTGGCATCAACACAATCTCCCAATTATTTCCCGCAAACCAAACCTTTTTTTCATCAGTTCACAATTGTCGAATTCACGTCGCCATCTTCACATCTACACGGCGATTTTTTATGAAACAGTCCTATGAGCAAAAATCGTACGCTGCTCTACTACTACACTTACCCAACAGTTCGACAAAAGTAACCGCAACAACATAAAACAAATTAAATCAACAATGCTAGAAAAAACAAAAGCATACAAAGCTTGTTTTTACACATACCACGTACGCAGACGTTCGACAGACAATTAAATGAAGAAATCTTAATCACGTACAGTTTTTGAAATAATCCAATAAATCTGGTCGTAAAAACTTTTTGATATTAAAGTGACTTAGAACTGACACAAAAATACTCGCTTCAGAAAACTCTGTCTCCAGTCTGTAAAGGATCAAACACTTCCGCCACAAAATAATCTCCTTTTTTAACCATTTTCAATACATCGCCAACCAAAACTAGATTTCATCAACGCGTCCAACGTCCCCACTTACGCCGAGAAATGCGCACCTTATCTAAATTGAACAGTTTACAAAAGTGATAAAATCAAAATGAAAAATTACGCATCCAGGAAAAATACATACTGAAATTCAAATTCAAACAAAACGATCACACATTGTGTTTATTTGTAAAAATCAATCAGATTTACTTTAAATTGAAATATTTTAGATACAGGGTGGCTCAACTTTATTGATGGCGCTGAAGCCAAAAGAACGCCTACCTGTCCCATCAGCAGTATCTATTAAGAATTGAGCTTATATTGTAAGTTGAACAGTAAATGAATAACGTGCTACAGTCTCTTCAGTAATCTTTGAAATCTCTTCCTATAAAAGCAATATTATTTCGGCACACTCCACAAAAATCTCGTTTCCACTAAATAACAGAAAAACTTCAAATTTGCATATTTTTAAAGAAGAAAGTCGGATAGCATATTTTATAGGCACCTTTTTTTTACGTTCGAACGGCGGACCACAAATGTGTATTGAAGTTATTTGCATGAATTGTACAAGGGGTAAGGATACGTTATGCAATATTCATATTTCAATTCGTTCCTGGAAGGGTTTATAATGGAAACGGGATACGAGCTATAGATTTCTGCTTACTTAAAATAAAATTCTATTTAGCACGGGAACCGATGCGACTCTTCAAGGCGATCCCCGTTGATATTTATTGAACGAGGGAGGTATAGAACAAAACAGATGCTCTCGAGCACTTCCTTGAGGTTCCTGTCAAATAATTCAGGATATACCTGTGACCCAAAAAGGTCTCCTATATAAATTTAGATTGAAAAGTGGCTATAAATATAATTTTCAGTTTTCCTTTCATTCTTTGTTCCAAAATTGATTTTAAATTATGTCAGCGGGATACTAATGTGAAATCAATGGTCATATACCTTTTTTTTAATGAAAACCTATGAATACCCAAGGGAGGCACTGTCAGCACATATCGTGCATTTGACGTTAAAGGATGAAATAATGCCTTGTTGTGATTTTCCCACTTGCACAATTCAAACTTGGCGTATTTATTACAAGAAGCATTTCTTTGTAAGCGCCAGGATTTCAATTTATTGGGGAGGTTTTACAATTAAGACACTTTCAAAGAAACCCAAATTGGCGCGTTATTACTTTTGAAATATCGCGATGGAATAAAACACGGCTTAATATTCTTTTGATTAAAGAAAAGCAAATTTTCCCTCCATTTTTATCGCATACCTTCGCAATAAAAGGTGTACGAAGAAATTTGAAAGGCGAAATTAATGATGCCATAAAAAATTTCCGACGTTAATCCAAAGGCCGCGCGGTCGCGTTTTAGAGATGCCCAAAAATAAAAACTGATTATCCTCGCCGCAACCTCAGCCTCCAAGAAAATCGATCGCAAAATTTGTTTTCCCATCATGAAACACATTAAATTACTGTATCTGACAATCTAAGTAATTATTTAAGTTGGTAGTTAAGTTGGAAACTCGCTCGAATTACGATCATTACAAGTTTTAACATAAACCACCACTTTATTCTTGTACGTCCTGAAAGTTTATGTTCGACATAATCACATTAAGAAGTGGGATTCTGTACCAATTTTACATGGAACGCGGATTGTAAAATACATTTAATTTCGAAGTGAGGACAATGGCATTTTCTTAAATGAAAGCGCTTTGTTGTCAACAAGAGAAAAGTTTTGCTTTCATTTAAATTCAATAAAAGTAATTCTATTGTATACTGTACAAATATGACATTTATATCGTAATTGTGTAGACGATTATTGGGGGGTGCGCTAATAATTTGTTTTTTTGCTTATGGTTTCAGGTTGTTTTCCTATAAAATCGTTCGCAAATTCACTTCATGTTCCCCTCCAGGGTCGTCTTAATTTTCTTTGCTCTCAAGAATTTCTTAAATTTTCCTGAAGTCTCTATCAAATTCTCTTCAAGTTCCTCTTAAGTTCACGTCAATTTTCTCTTCAGTTTCTATCAAACTCCTTTCAATTTATTATTCTCAAGTGTCTCTATTTTCCAATAAGGCTCTCGCTAACTGCTTTTCAAGGTCTTAAATCCCCTCTCAATACTTGCTCAATCAAATTATAGTTTTTCAAACGGAATACTTTTCTCTGAATTTGTATATATTTGTAGTTTCCCGCGTCTGTAGTTCATTCCGTTATAAATATTGGTCGTAGTTAGTATAATAAGTATTAAACGTTCATCACCAAGCAACCTAGTGAATTTTATTTAAGTGTGTGACCGAATGTGTTCAATTATGTATTTCAGCTACTGCCTCGTCCCCATTTACTAACGTGTGTTTTCTTCCAGTAGGATAATTAAGGAAATAAGAACCGTTTCGTTAATAAACGAATAAATATTACTGGTTTTGTTTACCTTCCTTTATTCCTGAAACAAAGATTTTTATCGAGAGTAAGCCGGCGCAACCAAATACAAACAAAAAACAAAAAAACAAAAACAGAAAAAGTAGAAGAAAATTGGAAAAAGTATAATTAAGGGCCACAAACGAACGGTCGTAAGTGAAGAGAAGTAAAAAGGGAAAGGAGAAAAAGAAGAAAGGAAAAGACATGCAAAATGAAGAACGCGGAAAAAAGAATATTGAGGGGAGCAACACAGATTATCAACATGAAGCAAGTAATATTATTAGTTAAGTACAAAAAGGAAGAACGAAAAAGAATAATAATGGAGGAAATTGCATAAGATAGGGAGGATGACAGGAGCATAAATGTCTAAAATTCCACTCAAATTAATTGTTTCCTTCAAATTTCTCTTTAAGTTTTCTAAATTTACACTTTAAATCCTTCTCAAGCGTTCTTAACATTCATGAAATATTCAATCTAATCTACTACCAATTCCTCTCTTCTTTTAGGGTTCACCCAGACTCCTTTGGCTGCACCCATACTCGCATACAGGGCCTCTTAAGGTTCGATCAGGTTTTTAGTGTTGCTCCGGCGTTATTCATACATATATCCTACAACAACTAGTCTTAGAGATTAGGAAGAATCCGCGTCATGGAGGGTTGCTTGCATAAATCCTGATTGCTAATAACTGGACCACTTTTTCAATTATACTAAGCTCCACGGTTGTGAAAAAACGTTTAGAATATTTGAGGAGGGCCACTGGGGAGCAGATCAACCCATGTAAGTAGGGGTTGTCTACCCAATCGGGCGCTAACTAGCGGATTTCTATATTTGTTTAATTTTAGCTCACATAATAGGGCCGGTATTTCCATCTTCGGATAAAGTACTAGATTCGTACCTGCCAAATAACTTATACCGCCCGATATCTTCCGTTTATCTATCTGCGAGTATTTCCATCAGCGTGCGGTATAAATATATCCCGTAGATAGCTACCTAACCATAGCCAATGTTGCCGATTTTAGAAGTCTGTAATAGAAAAAGATAGCGAACGGCAGGGCCATATATTAGAGAAAGATAGCTTACTACCTGACAATTTGAACGAATACTTTTGTTTTTGAAAGAAATTCAGTGACTTATAATATTCTTGTCAAAGGTAAATTATAGAAAAAGCCGTACTTATGAGTAGGTACTCTGAACATGAACCAAAATCGTGATGTAAATGCACTTCATAGAAAGAAAAGAACTCCTAATTTCAGCACATCTGAAAATCGTGTGCTTGTGGATTTAGTTATCGAGTACAAGGACGTGCTGGAAAATAAACGCAGTGATGGTGTTACTTGGGCAGAAAAAATAATTGCTGGGAGAATATTGCCCAACAATTTAATGCAAAGTCTGGAATTAATTATCGTACAGCTGAAGCTAATCGTATACAAAGATCACGTCAAATAATTCTTTGTCATCGGATTCGAATAAGTCAAGAAAATCTTGATTTGGAATGTAAAATAGGTTACCTATGTCCTTCAAGAAAACATAGTATGTATTTGAGTACTTCTACTTGCATACTTCAATTTCTTTCTTCCTATTTAGTATAGGTACGGTTGGCAATTTCGCAAATCTTTAAAACGTCACCAGTCTACTAGAAATTTGACGCAATATCTTGGGGTTATGTTGATAACCGCAGAAAATCTATCCAATAACTTTATCTAGAGCTTATCCCGCCGATAATATTTAAACGAGGTTCGAAATACCCGAAGCGACGCTAACTGTCGGTTTACCTGGAAGATATCTTATACTTGACTTTATCCCGAGATGGAAATACCGGCCCTNGAAAGAAATTCAGTGACTTGTAATATACTTGTCAAACGTAAATTACAGAATAAGCTTTACTTATGAGTACTCTGAACATGAACCAAAATCGTGATGTAAATTACAGAATAAGCTTTACTTATGAGTACTCTGAACATGAACATGAACCAAAATCGTGATGTAAATGCACCACGTAGAAAGAAAAGGCTAATTTCAGCACATCTGAAAATCGTGTGCTTGTATCAAGAAAATCTTGATCCATTTGGAATCTAAAATAGGTTACCTATATCCTTCAAGAAAACATAGTATGTATTTGCGTACTTCTACTTCCATACTTCAATTTCTTTCTTCCTATTTAGTATAGGCAAAGAGTAACTATAATTACTCTTTGGTATAGGTACGGTTGGTAATTTCGCAAATTTTTAAAACGTCACCAGTTTACTGGAAATTTGACGCAATATCCTGGGGTTATGTTGATAAGTGCAGAAAATAAAAAATAACTTTATCTAGAACTTATCCTGCCGATAATATTTAAACGAGGTTCGAAATACCCGAAGCGACGCTAACTGTCGGATATCTTATACTTGACTTTATCCCGAGATGGAAATACCGGCCCATAATAATCAGCCAAAAAGGTAACTAATTAAATCACATAAAGTTTTTATGGCACTTAGGGGTATAATTTCGGCCCTTTGAGTGTGGATTGCCTGGCCCCTTGGGTGCTACGACACTTACGATTTATATGACGGGCCTATCTATCCTCTCGCTATGAGCAAAAGAAGCAAATTATGATTAACTGCTAATTAGGGATAAAATGGGGGAGGGGGTGACCAATCCCTATAGTTATTGAGCCCACATAAAATCCATTTTCCGTTTTTTTGCCGAACCGCTACCGTCGTACATTTTTGCAACGAACTTTTTGATATCGTCTTGCCGCAAATCTTCATAATTTGTAGTAGTAAGGAATGGAAGTGCCTTCACTACGTCGGAAGCTTTCCTTTTTTCGTACTTCTTCTGGTTGATAAAATCGGGGGTGGTTCTTATGACATAGTTATATTAATATGCCGGGGCTGTTCGTCGGTTAACAATCCTCTTCTGGCCCCAAGCATAAGGGGTAAGGGATAAATAATTAACCCAATAATCTCTATTAAAGGTTAACTGTTCTGAATTTCATATTGCCCTTACTGTAAGAGAACACATTTAAGTAAATGAGGGGTCGAGGTAAAACGATCCTGTAAGGTAAATGGTTAGACCACATTCATACGCAAAATCATACTTCGCATTGGTAGGAAATACTCAAACTTTATTTATAATCGTATGTATGTGAAACCAACACAACGTCAAATAAATCACCGCTAGGTGCCAAAAGATCGAAAATCGAAAAAATTGATAGGCGTGGCTTGTCGTTGATTCGCTGTGGGACTGAAATGGGCCTCTTAAGTAGACTTTGCACGGACCGTTCACGAAATGCTCTCGCTGTCCTCTGTTGTGGAAATTTTCGAATACTTCGTGATCAAAATTGTTGCTAGAAACTCGTTCGGGCGCTGCTGCGCACTCTGTGGAGATGATATGTATGCTTATTGTTCTTCTATATATCGACAGGAAGACTATTCACTCGGTAACACACTATTTGGCTGCGCGAATCAAAGTAGCGTAGGTTCTCCGCCTGAGAAACCCGTGAAAACACTTAACTTCCGAGAACGAATTTACTTGTATTTATACCCCCTCTCCCAGTATCTCTCGTAATTAAGTTCCGCCTACCTTACTACGGTGAAACGTTTAAAAGATTTGCGCGACTCTTTCACAAGAGTTAGTTTGGACTACGGTTTGAATAGCCGCATTTCGTTTGAACCGACTCTTTGCGGATAGTTCCTACAACTACTCATTGAGTTACGTCATTCCTGAATTTACATACGTAAAACAGATTTTATGGTTCTATTTATTTACATGTGAAATGAATTTGCCTTTCTAACGGTCCCAATTTCGTAATTGCGTGTGAAAGGTTAAAAGAGTTAATTTATCGCGCTATAAGATGAAAATAATGGAAAGTACGGGACAGTTCGCCTGAATCAGAACCGTCGATATCGGGGCACGGAAAATTTTCCGTTCAGAATATTTGAGGTGTCTGGAAAACTTTTGAACAGAGCCGGATGCTCAATGGGGGTAGTTTTGGGAGAATTTAATGGGGGAAGGGGGGCACGTTTGAGGAAAGAGAGTCGCGGGCATTACGCAGGTAGCCACGAGAAATTTCAAGTAGAACGGATGAAAAAGTTCCTTTTAGTGAAATCTGTGAAGTATTCACCGAGAGAATTAGTAGTACTCACCATAAAATTCAATGACTTGAGCAAGGAAACGTTTCTTACTGTATGATGATCTGTATACAGTAGAAGTTGAAGCATCATGTTAATTTAAATACATAATGTCTGCCTTCGAAAATGATACATTTGATAGCACGGGGAGGTGTATATAGTTTATTTTTCCTTCATTCGGGTATCGCCAGTTTTCTAATTTGAGGAGGGGGTACTGTAACGGTACATTGTTGGGATTTTTAGAAACTTTCTCTTTCTTGCATTTTTGAATACATATATTTAGCCGGATGTTCAATGGTGATAGTTAAGGCGTGGGAGGGGGGTACGTGTGAAAAGATAGTTGTGTACGTTATGCGAGTAGTCACGAGAGATTTCGCGTAGAATGGATGAAAAGGTGCTTTAAGTGAGTCACCCGAAGTCTGTAAAGAGTACTTTCTTTTCGAGTTGGTGGAAACATTCAGATTAAATCGAGGTGGAGAGTTACGATCATAACTGGATTGAAACGCAACAGTTGAGAAATCTCCCATTTGAAACTGAACTCTGCACGACCTCCGTTGGCGGAACAAGGAACTACTGTAATAAGAAATCTATAACGCATGGATTCCTTCTAACGAGACAACAAAGAACTACGTAAACGAACTCTACTACAAGCATCTACTACTTGCATCTAACCTAGTGGATTACAAAAGAACACTTGAAAGTGACCGAGAACCCGTAATTCACAGAAGTTGGAATAATAGAAAACTTTTAAAACCAAAAATCTAAACCCCTGAAGAAAATAATTTAAATTACCAAGAATTTTGGAACCGTCAAGAATTCCAGCAAAATCACCCAAAAATTGGGAGTTGTTGGGTAGTAGAGTGAAACATAACAAGAAAATGAGAGGTACACAAAAATTAAAAATCGTTACATCCCAATGTTTCACGCAAAAAATTTAAAAATTCGGAAAACTTATTTTTTTCTTTCTAAGGGTGGATTTTGTATAAACCACTATAAAACTATGTGTGCTCTAAGACTCCAGACCAGAATCCGTCAAGATTGGACACCCTACGGAAGTTCCGATAATTTTAAAACTCACATACTAATTGGAAAAATTTTAAGTATGAAAAGGATGGAAAAATCTAAAGAACCTCAAAAAATGTGGAACGCATGGTAAATTCGGTGTGAAGGAGAACAAAAATGAAAACATTGAGAGCTGGAGAAACTGACAAAAGGGGGGGGGGGGCATGTAGAAAATTGAGGAGAAGGTGAAAAAGGTCTGATAGAAAGTTGAGTGAATGGAGAGTTGGAAAGATGTGAAAATTGGGACATATGCTCCTTGACCCTTCTTCTTAAAGTTCAGACGTGGCGCCACGCTAATTTGAACCTTGAACCCCCGTTAGAGGAAGATTGCCTTAACCAATGTTGATTACTAATGACTGGACCATCTTTTTCGATTTTCCTAGGATCTTTTATGCGTTTGTATTTCAGCATTGGAAGGAAGTTTGTTTCATTTACCCAAGTTGGGATATTATTTAACCGCGAGAAAGCTAAAGGAGAAAGAGAGCAATGCAAACCAATAATCGCGGTAATCCAATACAATTCGTCTAGTCCAAGGACGGCACATTCCTAGATACCCGAGCAAGAGCGCTGGACTTTAAAAGGGGGAAGAAACCACCCTAATGTTAGCCTTAATACAGAAAAGAGGCACGGTTTATAGAACCTACAGAGAGAACCCCCGACATAATACAAAAAATATCGATCGTCTAATCTGCTCCATCGGAACTTTTAACCACTCCTACGAAAACCATTATATATCGTACCCTCGCAACACGGTTCTAAAACTGGACAGTAACCTTATGTAAGGCTAAATCGTCTAAAAGAAAACATAATCAGTAAACTATTGTCAAACCATCAGCTTTTCTCTCAGAATTTAAAAATACTGTCATTTAAATATACTCTTACGCCATCTATGTATTTCTCTTGTGATTCCGTTTAGTGAAGTTATTTTTATAGGAAATTTGTTATTACCTTAGTTCATTAGTTCGCAGGCAGAGGCCATCCGAGTGTTATAGGTTTTATGACCTTATTTCATCCTCTTATCAACAGATTTCACGTTATGTACCTTTCTGAAGTTCGTTCTATCCCTTCTACAGATGTACTTCTTCCTTTCAGAGAAGATCGTGTCTTCATATTGGATAGTTGCAAAATCTTCTCGATAATCGATTACAGTTTAACTTATTGTCTACCTGAATAAGGGGTTAACTTGGTAGTGGATATGCAGCGGGATTCGAACCCACAACCTCACGCACAGCAGTCGGCAATGCAATCACTGCGCCACCGGCTTCGGTAAAAAAGAGGAAAAGTAGTCACCTAATCAGAGATCGTTCAGATTGAGTTTTACTTTTAATATTGAAGGTTGCAAATTTTTTGATTGACCGTTTTTTAAATTGATTATAAGTGATAAGGTGCTGATATAAGGGCGATTAAATCCCCCAACCTTAATTTCGGGGTGATTTGTAGCCATCCAGGAAATCAACAATATTATTGGTCCACCCTATACTTCTCATTCAATAAGATTTACTGACGGGTGTCATAACTAAACCTATAAAACAACTTCTACAGTCCTAATTACCTAAATGGCAACATAAAAAACACATTTTTCTTAAAATGATTTTAATTCTACCTTAGGGTGGCATTTTGAGTACCACATTTGTCAGTTCCAGATAAATTCGAACATAAAACCATAATATATGGTAGGTACCTTCTTTCGGAGTTATTGATACAGAAGTTCGCAAAGTTATGTATGTCGCCGATAGGACTATTACTTAAACGTCCGAAATCGAAAGTCATCCATTTTATTTTTTCAAAGTAAGTTTAAATGTGGCGTTTCAGCTGGAAACTTTTATATTTTGGCGAAGTTTCTGATAAAAAATAAAAGTGGGTATATATATATATGTATGTATATCGTAAAACACATTAAAACTTCCGAAAACTTTTCATAATAGCGAAAATTGAATAAAGTTTGTTAGTTTTTGAGCGAAATCCGTGTCGCACTTATTTTGCTTTTGTGTTTAAATGTTCCGAAGCTCTTTTACGTGCTTTGATCCGAACACTTCTGCTTTTCACGAGATAAATATGAAAAATTTATCCTGGGGAAAAAGTAATGCGCACTTGGGGTGATTTAAATTTGTTAGTTTTCGGCGTGTAACATCATGCATGGAAAGCTTATGCACGCATAAGCTCCCCAAAGGAAGTATGTTAGGACACGAGTCTTAAATATTAGAGTGGGTTGCTAAAAGAGATCTGATCAAAAATTAAAATTCATGTAAAAGTTTTTATGTCATCGCAGCGTCCCAGATAATAATTTTATTGCGCGTTATAGAATTTTATGGAATTATAATCCGAAGAAAGTTTCAATTTTCATCATTTTTACTCTTTGCAAAGAATTTGTTTTATTGGATTTCATAAAAAGCGTTTTGCGAGTAGAAATGGAAGTGGTAATTTAATTTAGATCGATTTCCAATGATAAAAGCGTTTTTCTGTTTTTTGTAACTGATATAAAACTTGACTTCGGCGCGGTGTTAAAAATAATACGGTATTTCGCTTCCCACATTTAGTAAGGCGAATTGAAAACTTGCTTCAAAATTGATTTGTAACTTCGATCCACTATAGCAAATGCAAGCATTGGAATAGTAAATAATGAGATTCGGTAGCGGTTCCTACGGAAAAGCAATTCCAGGAGTGCGAGGACAATATCCCCCTTGCCCTCTCCCCATATAATTCATCAACCGGAAAGTAGCAAAGAGCATACCTTGAAATTAACGGAGAGGTAGGAATTTCTGTGCAAAAAAAAGCAAGCAAAAGCTTTATATACGGTGTAGTAAACTTAATGCGAAAGCAAAAATTAAACGGTATGAATGTAAAATAAATTTAAGGGAAAGCTCAAAATTGCGACACTTACAAAACGTAGTTTGCAAAGAAAGCAAAAGATTTAGATACGGTTAAACACCAAAGTTTCGGTTAAACTCACGTTTCCGTTAACCACCAAATGCAAAAGATCTCTTCTAAATTAAGCGTTTACCTTATATAAAATTCGGCATTCGGTTATCTATTTCCGAAAATTATAGCTTCTTTAATTAATGTCGTTTTTCCCAGACGTTTTAAAATATGGGACTGTGTCAAAATTCAAGTTTTTAAAGAGCGCACCTAACGGATGTAATCTCGACTTTATCGGAGGCTGTTACTGTAACTTATTCAACTAATTACGGTTAATTATACTTATCCAAATAGTCGGAATGAAATCCCCAAATTCAGCAGTCCAGCAATACCCTTTCGTTCCTTGGAATTTGTACGGTGACTTTATAGAGACAGTGTGGTTATGCGTTGGTGTTATTTTGTATTGGTACTATGGAGATCCGCCATGTTTTAGCCAAATACACCGCATTGGTAAAAATTACACAGGAAACCAGGGTGATAAATTTATTTTGCTGGACAGCATTATTCTAACCATAGCAAAATCTATTAATACTAAACCAATCAGCTAGTTCAATGATAAATCAGAAAAAACATGGCCGACATGAAGCATTAGCGGTGGGGTCTCTTATCACGTTGATATTTCCGCAAACTGCACGACATTTTGCCGGCTTTAATGCTGGATTTTGTGCGCCATTAGAAAATTAAAAACGATTAATGGGTAATTAACGGACCTAAAACTTAGATATTGATGCTCTCTTCTTCCTTGAAAAGAAAGTTGTAGGCGGATTAACTGCAGCGTTATTTATGGCAGTGGCGGCTGAAATAAACTGAAATTAAATCAATTACTTTTACTTCCTAAAATTTTTCGGAGCGACAATCTTGGTAACGAAACGCCTAACTTAAAACGATTCTAGATACCGGGTGTTCAAGCGTTCATCTACAGAGTGATCATTAAAACTGACAACTTCCAGGCGAAGAACAGGTGCTTCGTTAGAAAATGTATGAATTGTTTGCAATATTTGGTAGCTGGAAATTTTTGAGGAAATGGGGGTTTACAGTGTAGTTGAATTCCGCAGTTCTAATTGAATAAGCGTGTACCTGAAACCATAAAACATTTTTTTGGACAGTAAAAGTTTATTTAAAAATAGAGGCTGATTAGCAAAAAAAATAATGAACATGTGCGGTTTTAAAGGTTTATTCAAAACGATATGATTGTGGCGGGCTCTGTGACGTAATAAGCCCGACCAATCAGCTCCTAGAACCATTCAGATGACATAACGACTTGGCAATATTGCAGGAGAATGGCATTTATAACTTGCGTCATCTGTCACAGGCACTTGTCACTTTCGTGCTAGATGCAGTTAAACATCCCTCTCAAAACGTCAAATGTGACAAACGTCAGACCCTCGCGTAAGGTTGCCAGCTCACTTCTACGTGATTGGTTGTAGGTTTGTGACGTATTTAGTCTGAAGCGTTTCAAATTCGGACTAAAAACACAGCTTTTCAATAATTTATTTTGGGGCTATTTTACTCGCAAATAAAAATTGGGGACACACCGGTCTTTTTATTTTTAATGTACTTTGTGGATCAGAAATAAAAAATGAAGGCGGGATGAGCCCATTCCTAAAAATGTTTAAGGAATGTTACAAAGGTACAACTTTTTGGAAATGTTTAACCCTGAGCCTGACTCACACTGTAGGTATGTCTCGATTGAGCTCTATGGATTGTTTAAAACCTCGCAAAAAAGGGTATCTATTAACTAGCGGTATGTCGAGGACTACATCTTTGGGGGGTGGTGGGGCTTGGTGGTTGAGTGAGCGGAGAAAAGTAGACAACACTGTAAAAAAAACCTTTAAAAGTTTCATTTGAAATGTATTACCAGAGCGATTTCTAACATGTTTTTCTTGTGGTGGCGGTAGTGGAGATTGTAGAAATGGAATAACTTCATAAAAGGTTTCATTTGGTAGATCTCAACTAAAGAGGGTGGTTGGTGTGCAAAATGAAAATGACGAGTTATATAAGAAAGATCGAAAAATTTTTGTTTATAGCTTGAGAGGTTCCACCCTGTATATACAACTTACGACAATGCACACATTTTTGAAGAGCACGAACGGGGGTTACGTTTAGCATCTTGTCTTGAATGGCGTTCGTGAACGCGTCGCTCCATAAAATATGTTTGTTGATATTTTGTGTATTTTTTAATGCAGGTAGTAATCTTTGCATTTCTTTATATCGTATTTGTGTTTTGTATGCCACATTTTATATTTTTGTGTGTGTTTGAATCTTTGTTTTGAAATTTACTTGGTTTAACCGTAATCACATATGTGATACCGTTATGCTATTGTTTGTAATTGTTTACGTTTTTGGTGTAATGCTTGCTTAATTTATTTTTATTGATGTTGATTACTTGGTCTTGTTCCTGAAGTAACATTCATATAAGTTTTAATCATATTTTATTTTAATATGTGGAAATTATCGATTCGTTTGATGTATGTACTGACTTGTTGTTTGTAACTAACATTTTCTCCGTGAATGAAGCAGTCACGCGAGTGGTAAAAACTGTAGTCAAAATTGAGCTACGACATCTAATTCCGTGATTGTCTACGACATTCAACTGTAGGCTCGAAACCCCGAAACCAGGGGCGGGTTAGCTATCTTGCAGGAGCGGGATTACGCTAATCAAAGCTCTTCAGTTTAGAATCTATGTGCGATAAATGAGTGACGATTCAATAATTTCCACATATTTTTAACAACAGAACTTTATTGCACCAAAGATGAGTCACATCCTGTGTATTTCACCCTTTCTTTGAATCTTGGTACCTGCTTACCTGACCCAAATTCCCAAAACTCGTTTTTAACCTATATGTTACCTCTTGAAGTCTACATGCTACTTTTTGTAATGTTATAATTTATGTTACACATTCTCATCATTACAAACAATTAATTTTACTACACAATTTAATATTAATTTGACGGCTGGTTTTTTTTTTGGTAAGTTTTTTTTTGCCAGCCTGTTTCTATTTTGATTCGGTGAATTACCATTTTCAAAGTTTATTTTTGCAATGTAATTTATGTCGACTTAAATTTCCGAGCTTTTACAATCATAATAATTACGATCATTTTAAGCAAACTTCACAATTTGACTGTTTTATTTTACGTTCCTTCCCTACTGTGCTTCAGGTCACAGCGTACTCTACAACTAACGTAAGCGGGTCTTACCTTAGATGTTTGATCACGCGTCACTTTTCAAATTTAAGTGGGATCTTGTTTAGATTTGGAGAGAATAGTCATTCGGGTGGCCATTTTTAAACGTTGCCGGGGTGGCATAATGTCCGTGTTCTTGTAGTGTAAAGTTATCGTAGAACCTGGGGGTTAAGTACACTACAAGGTTTTAACCGGAGATGTGGAGGTATACATTCATTGTTGTTGATGGTGGCGCCGGCGTTGGTAAGAAAGTGGAAGTGCAGAGCATATAACAACGTACAACGGTTGGAAAGTTTTATTGTTTGATACTATCCAGAGGGATTTTGTTTTTATACGGTCCCTATGCCCATAAATTATAATAATCCTTACAAGTCATGACCAATAAAGACGAAAAAATTGACGTTTAGAGCGTGTCTAATTTTTTCGTAAAGGAATGGATACATAAACTTGTAAAAGGTGCGGCTAAAGTCAATTACTTGTAATTGGAATTAGGTTTGCCCAAATATGCGAGCTGCTAACTAAATTAACTGAAAGGTAATTATTTCCTGTTGACATTAAAATTTACCATATTCTGAACATAAATTAAGGTATTAGTACGTTGGGTACGCCAAAAAAAACTGCACTTTTTGATTGGAATATGCCACTTTCTGTGGTAATAGTTAATACCAAAAGGCAACTTTTGAGATAGGGAGCCACTCAAAAATCCGTGCAGGAAACCAAAATGGTGGCCGCCAAAATGGCGCCATTAGCCGCAATATATTTTTTTGTATCTCTGCTCCTAATAGTCCGATTTTAATTTTCTTTTTTTTTATTGAAAGCTCTTGTGACGAGGAAACTTTTTTGCTATATAACATTTTTCTCTAAAACTTAAGAATTTAGCACAATTTTAAAATAGTGTTTTCTTTACGAATTTGAATCACAAGTAAAAAAAACCCGATTTTTATGTGTAACTTGTCCACGGATTTTCTGACTCTTAAGGTCTGATGATGAATCGGTCTATACGATTCGAAGTCGATTAGCTAAAGAAATATTAAAATTCAATTATTTGAAAAACGAGTTTTATTGTATCAATTTGTATCGACAAATAATTCGCTACGTCAAGAAAATAGTGGTTTCTATTTAAAAACAGTATGCCTCTTTGACCGTGCAGAAGTATGCTACTGACCCAAAATTGAATGTACGTGGATTGGTAGCAAACTTTTTATAATTATGGATGTCATAAAAAGCTTTTTTAAAAAATGTTTTGAAGATAAAATTTTCACCCTGTATAAAAAGCATATCCGGAAAACGGTTAGTCTCGCGGTTAGCATTACGAAAAAAAACCAATAAAACCTACAAAAATAATTCTTTTGTTAAGGGATACCCGGGGATACCTATAAAAAATATCAAAATGTATAGGCTGCCCTCGAGAACACCCTATATATACCTAAAAATACGTTTTAGGCTTCCCCTCAGGCTTCTCCTACCAACAAACGGTGATACTATTAATCTCAAACATTGAGGCTCTATCGTCCGCTTACAGAAGGTGGATTCCCTGTATAATAAAAATGATTCAACTTATATGAATAGGTATCTAAAGCTTGGAAATCATAATATTCCGTTAATATTCTTAAAGAAAACCCGAGAGAAAACCCTCGAAAAAACCCATGATCTGATAAATAAGCACTCCAAATTTCACATTTGTCGTAGCTTAAACCAACTAGTTAAATAAAATAGGATAAGTAAGAGCGAGAGTAAGAGTTAAAGTTGATATACTGAGTGTTTCTTTAATTACTTTAAAAGCAGAGTGTATTTTCTGTTTTTCAGAGAAAAAATTGACAAGGCTTTTCCTTTCAATTTTCATAATGCTTGATCTCGTGCCTGATGAAACAAATATTGCGCATTTTTTCAAAAAAAAAACATGGCGGATTGAAATTTTCCGAACTTGCAAGGTAGATACAAGGAGTTTTGTGGTTGAATCGTTTGAATTTCTAAACGATGGCCTTTTTTGTCGAAAAGACCGGGATATTGCACAATTAAGAGCTTACTTGTGATTCAAACTCGTAAAAAAAACACTTTTTTAAAATTGTGCTAAATCCTTAAGTTTTAGAGATAAATGTTATATAGCAAAAAAGTTTCCTCGTCACAAGAGCTTTCAATAAAAAACAAGTTAAAAAGTAATCGTAAACGATTTACATAAAGCGCATTTCCACTTGCATTCATTTCCCATTTGTAAGATGCAACTTCTGTTAAAATCGTAAAAATCCGACCACAAATATGAAAGATAGCGTTGCACATGGGCAATCCATTGTTGACGTGCTACTTCAATTTCAGTTTATGAGAAGAATTTCATTTCAATGCTTTTCTAAACAAGAAAGTTGGAGCTGCGCATGCGCAAACCTAAATTTTAAAACTAATTTACTATAACTAACTAATAAACTAAGATTTTCCTTTGTTCCAAGCGCCTAAGTATCAAATTTCACTAAAATAGTTCCATAGATCTTCCATAAAAAAAAAAGTTGGCACTGCGCATGCGCAAAACCAAATTTTGAAACTGGCGTTTGATTTTCCTTTATCCCAAGTGCCTATGTATCAAATTTCGATTAAATTCTTCCATAAATAAAAAAGTTGGCACTGCGCATGCGCAAAACCAAATTTTGAAATTGGCGTTTGATTTTCCTTTATCCCAAGTGCCTATGTATCAAATTCGTTTAAATTCTTCCATAAATAAAAAAGTTGGCACTGCGCATGCGCAAAACCAAATTTTGAAATTGGCGTTTGATTTTCTTTTATCCCAAGTGCCTATGTATCAAATTTCGTTTAAATTCTTCCATAAATAAAAAAGTTGGCACTGCGCATGCGCAAAACCAAATTTTGAAACTGGCGTTTGAATTTCCTTTATTCCAAGTGCCTATGTATCAAATTTNGTAAGGCTAAATCGTCTAAAAGAAAACATAATCAGTAAACTATTGTCAAACCATCAGCTTTTCTCTCAGAATTTAAAAATACTGTCATTTAAATATACTCTTACGCCATCTATGTATTTCTCTTGTGATTCCGTTTAGTGAAGTTATTTTTATAGGAAATTTGTTATTACCTTAGTTCATTAGTTCGCAGGCAGAGGCCATCCGAGTGTTATAGGTTTTATGACCTTATTTCATCCTCTTATCAATAGAGTTCACGTTATGTACCTTTCTGAAGTTCGTTCTATCCCTTCTACAGTTGTACTTCTTCCCTTCAGAGAAGATCGTGTCTTCATATTGGATAGTTGCAAAATCTTCTCGATAATCGATTACAGTTTAACTTATTGTCTACCTGAATAAGGGGTTAACTTGGTAGTGGATATGCAGCGGGATTCGAACCCACAACCTCACGCACAGCAGTCGGCAATGCAATCACTGCGCCACCGGCTTCGGTAAAAAAGAGGAAAAGTAGTCACCTAATCAGAGATCGTTCAGATTGAGTTTTACTTTTAATATTGAAGGTTGCAAATTTTTTGATTGACCGTTTTTTAAATTGATTATAAGTGATAAGGTGCTGATATAAGGGCGATTAAATCCCCCAACCTTAATTTCGGGGTGATTTGTAGCCATCCAGGAAATCAACAATATTATTGGTCCACCCTATACTTCTCATTCAATAAGATTTACTGACGGGTGTCATAACTAAACCTATAAAACAACTTCTACAGTCCTAATTACCTAAATGGCAACATAAAAAACACATTTTTCTTAAAATGATTTTAATTCTACCTTAGGGTGGCATTTTGAGTACCACATTTGTCAGTTCCAGATAAATTCGAACATAAAACCATAATATATGGTAGGTACCTTCTTTCGGAGTTATTGATACAGAAGTTCGCAAAGTTATGTATGTCGCCGATAGGACTATTACTTAAACGTCCGAAATCGAAAGTCATCCATTTTATTTTTTCAAAGTAAGTTTAAATGTGGCGTTTCAGCTGGAAACTTTTATATTTTGGCGAAGTTTCTGATAAAAAATAAAAGTGGGTATATATATATATGTATGTATATCGTAAAACACATTAAAACTTCCGAAAACTTTTCATAATAGCGAAAATTGAATAAAGTTTGTTAGTTTTTGAGCGAAATCCGTGTCGCACTTATTTTGCTTTTGTGTTTAAATGTTCCGAAGCTCTTTTACGTGCTTTGATCCGAACACTTCTGCTTTTCACGAGATAAATATGAAAAATTTATCCTGGGGAAAAAGTAATGCGCACTTGGGGTGATTTAAATTTGTTAGTTTTCGGCGTGTAACATCATGCATGGAAAGCTTATGCACGCATAAGCTCCCCAAAGGAAGTATGTTAGGACACGAGTCTTAAATATTAGAGTGGGTTGCTAAAAGAGATCTGATCAAAAATTAAAATTCATGTAAAAGTTTTTATGTCATCGCAGCGTCCCAGATAATAATTTTATTGCGCGTTATAGAATTTTATGGAATTATAATCCGAAGAAAGTTTCAATTTTCATCATTTTTACTCTTTGCAAAGAATTTGTTTTATTGGATTTCATAAAAAGCGTTTTGCGAGTAGAAATGGAAGTGGTAATTTAATTTAGATCGATTTCCAATGATAAAAGCGTTTTTCTGTTTTTTGTAACTGATATAAAACTTGACTTCGGCGCGGTGTTAAAAATAATACGGTATTTCGCTTCCCACATTTAGTAAGGCGAATTGAAAACTTGCTTCAAAATTGATTTGTAACTTCGATCCACTATAGCAAATGCAAGCATTGGAATAGTAAATAATGAGATTCGGTAGCGGTTCCTACGGAAAAGCAATTCCAGGAGTGCGAGGACAATATCCCCCTTGCCCTCTCCCCATATAATTCATCAACCGGAAAGTAGCAAAGAGCATACCTTGAAATTAACGGAGAGGTAGGAATTTCTGTGCAAAAAAAAGCAAGCAAAAGCTTTATATACGGTGTAGTAAACTTAATGCGAAAGCAAAAATTAAACGGTATGAATGTAAAATAAATTTAAGGGAAAGCTCAAAATTGCGACACTTACAAAACGTAGTTTGCAAAGATGCAAAAGGAAGAAAGCAAAAGATTTAGATACGGTTAAACACCAAAGTTTCGGTTAAACTCACGTTTCCGTTACCACCAAATGCAAAAGATCTCTTCTAAATTAAGCGTTTACCTTATATAAAATTCGGCATTCGGTTATCTATTTCCGAAAATTATAGCTTCTTTAATTAATGTCGTTTTTCCCAGACGTTTTAAAATATGGGACTGTGTCAAAATTCAAGTTTTTAAAGAGCGCACCTAACGGATGTAATCTCGACTTTATCGGAGGCTGTTACTGTAACTTATTCAACTAATTACGGTTAATTATACTTATCCAAATAGTCGGAATGAAATCCCCAAATTCAGCAGTCCAGCAATACCCTTTCGTTCCTTGGAATTTGTACGGTGACTTTATAGAGACAGTGTGGTTATGCGTTGGTGTTATTTTGTATTGGTACTATGGAGATCCGCCATGTTTTAGCCAAATACACCGCATTGGTAAAAATTACACAGGAAACCAGGGTGATAAATTTATTTTGCTGGACAGCATTATTCTAACCATAGCAAAATCTATTAATACTAAACCAATCAGCTAGTTCAATGATAAATCAGAAAAAACATGGCCGACATGAAGCATTAGCGGTGGGGTCTCTTATCACGTTGATATTTCCGCAAACTGCACGACATTTTGCCGGCTTTAATGCTGGATTTTGTGCGCCATTAGAAAATTAAAAACGATTAATGGGTAATTAACGGACCTAAAACTTAGATATTGATGCTCTCTTCTTCCTTGAAAAGAAAGTTGTAGGCGGATTAACTGCAGCGTTATTTATGGCAGTGGCGGCTGAAATAAACTGAAATTAAATCAATTACTTTTACTTCCTAAAATTTTTCGGAGCGACAATCTTGGTAACGAAACGCCTAACTTAAAACGATTCTAGATACCGGGTGTTCAAGCGTTCATCTACAGAGTGATCATTAAAACTGACAACTTCCAGGCGAAGAACAGGTGCTTCGTTAGAAAATGTATGAATTGTTTGCAATATTTGGTAGCTGGAAATTTTTGAGGAAATGGGGGTTTACAGTGTAGTTGAATTCCGCAGTTCTAATTGAATAAGCGTGTACCTGAAACCATAAAACATTTTTTTGGACAGTAAAAGTTTATTTAAAAATAGAGGCTGATTAGCAAAAAAATAATGAACATGTGCGGTTTTAAAGGTTTATTCAAAACGATATGATTGTGGCGGGCTCTGTGACGTAATAAGCCCGACCAATCAGCTCCTAGAACCATTCAGATGACATAACGACTTGGCAATATTGCAGGAGAATGGCATTTATAACTTGCGTCATCTGTCACAGGCACTTGTCACTTTCGTGCTAGATGCAGTTAAACATCCCTCTCAAAACGTCAAATGTGACAAACGTCAGACCCTCGCGTAAGGTTGCCAGCTCACTTCTACGTGATTGGTTGTAGGTTTGTGACGTATTTAGTCTGAAGCGTTTCAAATTCGGACTAAAAACACAGCTTTTCAATAATTTATTTTGGGGCTATTTTACTCGCAAATAAAAATTGGGGACACACCGGTCTTTTTATTTTTAATGTACTTTGTGGATCAGAAATAAAAAATGAAGGCGGGATGAGCCCATTCCTAAAAATGTTTAAGGAATGTTACAAAGGTACAACTTTTTGGAAATGTTTAACCCTGAGCCTGACTCACACTGTAGGTATGTCTCGATTGAGCTCTATGGATTGTTTAAAACCTCGCAAAAAAGGGTATCTATTAACTAGCGGTATGTCGAGGACTACATCTTTGGGGGGTGGTGGGGCTTGGTGGTTGAGTGAGCGGAGAAAAGTAGACAACACTGTAAAAAAAACCTTTAAAAGTTTCATTTGAAATGTATTACCAGAGCGATTTCTAACATGTTTTTCTTGTGGTGGCGGTAGTGGAGATTGTAGAAATGGAATAACTTCATAAAAGGTTTCATTTGGTAGATCTCAACTAAAGAGGGTGGTTGGTGTGCAAAATGAAAATGACGAGTTATATAAGAAAGATCGAAAAATTTTTGTTTATAGCTTGAGAGGTTCCACCCTGTATATACAACTTACGACAATGCACACATTTTTGAAGAGCACGAACGGGGGTTACGTTTAGCATCTTGTCTTGAATGGCGTTCGTGAACGCGTCGCTCCATAAAATATGTTTGTTGATATTTTGTGTATTTTTTAATGCAGGTAGTAATCTTTGCATTTCTTTATATCGTATTTGTGTTTTGTATGCCACATTTTATATTTTTGTGTGTGTTTGAATCTTTGTTTTGAAATTTACTTGGTTTAACCGTAATCACATATGTGATACCGTTATGCTATTGTTTGTAATTGTTTACGTTTTTGGTGTAATGCTTGCTTAATTTATTTTTATTGATGTTGATTACTTGGTCTTGTTCCTGAAGTAACATTCATATAAGTTTTAATCATATTTTATTTTAATATGTGGAAATTATCGATTCGTTTGATGTATGTACTGACTTGTTGTTTGTAACTAACATTTTCTCCGTGAATGAAGCAGTCACGCGAGTGGTAAAAACTGTAGTCAAAATTGAGCTACGACATCTAATTCCGTGATTGTCTACGACATTCAACTGTAGGCTCGAAACCCCGAAACCAGGGGCGGGTTAGCTATCTTGCAGGAGCGGGATTACGCTAATCAAAGCTCTTCAGTTTAGAATCTATGTGCGATAAATGAGTGACGATTCAATAATTTCCACATATTTTTAACAACAGAACTTTATTGCACCAAAGATGAGTCACATCCTGTGTATTTCACCCTTTCTTTGAATCTTGGTACCTGCTTACCTGACCCAAATTCCCAAAACTCGTTTTTAACCTATATGTTACCTCTTGAAGTCTACATGCTACTTTTTGTAATGTTATAATTTATGTTACACATTCTCATCATTACAAACAATTAATTTTACTACACAATTTAATATTAATTTGACGGCTGGTTTTTTTTTTGGTAAGTTTTTTTTTGCCAGCCTGTTTCTATTTTGATTCGGTGAATTACCATTTTCAAAGTTTATTTTTGCAATGTAATTTATGTCGACTTAAATTTCCGAGCTTTTACAATCATAATAATTACGATCATTTTAAGCAAACTTCACAATTTGACTGTTTTATTTTACGTTCCTTCCCTACTGTGCTTCAGGTCACAGCGTACTCTACAACTAACGTAAGCGGGTCTTACCTTAGATGTTTGATCACGCGTCACTTTTCAAATTTAAGTGGGATCTTGTTTAGATTTGGAGAGAATAGTCATTCGGGTGGCCATTTTTAAACGTTGCCGGGGTGGCATAATGTCCGTGTTCTTGTAGTGTAAAGTTATCGTAGAACCTGGGGGTTAAGTACACTACAAGGTTTTAACCGGAGATGTGGAGGTATACATTCATTGTTGTTGATGGTGGCGCCGGCGTTGGTAAGAAAGTGGAAGTGCAGAGCATATAACAACGTACAACGGTTGGAAAGTTTTATTGTTTGATACTATCCAGAGGGATTTTGTTTTTATACGGTCCCTATGCCCATAAATTATAATAATCCTTACAAGTCATGACCAATAAAGACGAAAAAATTGACGTTTAGAGCGTGTCTAATTTTTTCGTAAAGGAATGGATACATAAACTTGTAAAAGGTGCGGCTAAAGTCAATTACTTGTAATTGGAATTAGGTTTGCCCAAATATGCGAGCTGCTAACTAAATTAACTGAAAGGTAATTATTTCCTGTTGACATTAAAATTTACCATATTCTGAACATAAATTAAGGTATTAGTACGTTGGGTACGCCAAAAAAAACTGCACTTTTTGATTGGAATATGCCACTTTCTGTGGTAATAGTTAATACCAAAAGGCAACTTTTGAGATAGGGAGCCACTCGAAAATCCGTGCAGGAAACCAAAATGGTGGCCGTCAAAATGGCGCCATTAGCCGCAATATATTTTTTTGTATCTCTGCTCCTAATAGTCCGATTTTAATTTTCTTTTTTTTTATTGAAAGCTCTTGTGACGAGGAAACTTTTTTGCTATATAACATTTTTCTCTAAAACTTAAGAATTTAGCACAATTTTAAAATAGTGTTTTCTTTACGAATTTGAATCACAAGTAAAAAAAACCCGATTTTTATGTGTAACTTGTCCACGGATTTTCTGACTCTTAAGGTCTGATGATGAATCGGTCTATACGATTCGAAGTCGATTAGCTAAAGAAATATTAAAATTCAATTATTTGAAAAACGAGTTTTATTGTATCAATTTGTATCGACAAATAATTCGCTACGTCAAGAAAATAGTGGTTTCTATTTAAAAACAGTATGCCTCTTTGACCGTGCAGAAGTATGCTACTGACCCAAAATTGAATGTACGTGGATTGGTAGCAAACTTTTTATAATTATGGATGTCATAAAAAGCTTTTTTAAAAAATGTTTTGAAGATAAAATTTTCACCCTGTATAAAAAGCATATCCGGAAAACGGTTAGTCTCGCGGTTAGCATTACGAAAAAAAACCAATAAAACCTACAAAAATAATTCTTTTGTTAAGGGATACCCGGGGATACCTATAAAAAATATCAAAATGTATAGGCTGCCCTCGAGAACACCCTATATATACCTAAAAATACGTTTTAGGCTTCCCCTCAGGCTTCTCCTACCAACAAACGGTGATACTATTAATCTCAAACATTGAGGCTCTATCGTCCGCTTACAGAAGGTGGATTCCCTGTATAATAAAAATGATTCAACTTATATGAATAGGTATCTAAAGCTTGGAAATCATAATATTCCGTTAATATTCTTAAAGAAAACCCGAGAGAAAACCCTCGAAAAAACCCATGATCTGATAAATAAGCACTCCAAATTTCACATTTGTCGTAGCTTAAACCAACTAGTTAAATAAAATAGGATAAGTAAGAGCGAGAGTAAGAGTTAAAGTTGATATACTGAGTGTTTCTTTAATTACTTTAAAAGCAGAGTGTATTTTCTGTTTTTCAGAGAAAAAAATTGACAAGGCTTTTCCTTTCAATTTTCATAATGCTTGATCTCGTGCCTGATGAAACAAATATTGCGCATTTTTTCAAAAAAAAAACATGGCGGATTGAAATTTTCCGAACTTGCAAGGTAGATACAAGGAGTTTTGTGGTTGAATCGTTTGAATTTCTAAACGATGGCCTTTTTTGTCGAAAAGACCGGGATATTGCACAATTAAGAGCTTACTTGTGATTCAAACTCGTAAAAAAAACACTTTTTTAAAATTGTGCTAAATCCTTAAGTTTTAGAGATAAATGTTATATAGCAAAAAAGTTTCCTCGTCACAAGAGCTTTCAATAAAAAACAAGTTAAAAAGTAATCGTAAACGATTTACATAAAGCGCATTTCCACTTGCATTCATTTCCCATTTGTAAGATGCAACTTCTGTTAAAATCGTAAAAATCCGACCACAAATATGAAAGATAGCGTTGCACATGGGCAATCCATTTTTGACGTGCTACTTCAATTTCAGTTTATGAGAAGAATTTCATTTCAATGCTTTTCTAAATAAGAAAGTTGGAACTGCGCATGCGCAAACCTAAATTTTGAAACTAATGTTAGATTTTCCTTTGTTCCAAGCGCCTAAGTATCAAATTTCACTTAATGCTTCCATAGATAAAAAAGTTGGCACTGCGCATGCGCAAAACCAAATTTTGAAATTGGCGTTTGATTTTCCTTTATTCCAAGTGCCTATGTATCAAATTTCATTCAAATACTTTTATAAGTAAAAAAGTTTGCAATTCGGTTTATAAATGGTCGAGATGCGAAAAGGGCACTGTGAATTTTGAATCGATTCGATTCAACTTTTGGCATTGCGTATTATATGGCTAAATCTATGCCCATATTGAATTTCATGCAATTCAGTTCATAACTCACGGAGATGTAAAGCGATCGAACATTTCTAAACAAAGTTATCGTTCACACGGACAGATAGATGGACAGACAGACAAAGGAACAGACGGAGAGACCAACCGGCAGGCGACAGATAGCAATGCAAAATTATAAACGATCTCTAGGATCGTTAATAAACGGCAAAAGTGTAAAATTATAGAACATGTAAAAAAACGGTTTTTTGTTTTTTTTTACAATAACTTTTTTTGTAAGCGGTACAGAAAAAAATTCCTTCCTTGGTACAAGACTCGACACCATAACGAACCAAATAGCAAAAAAAGTAGAACAATAGCTCTTAAGATAAAAAACTAGTAGCGTCGCAAAGTTAGCGGACGGACGGACGGACGGACGGACGGACGGACAAAGTGGCCACAATAGCGCATTTTTTTTTAATTTTTGTGGAAATGCGCTAAAAAGAAAACTAAAATCGGACTATTAGGAGCAGAGATACAAAAAAATATATTGCGGCTAATGGCGCCATTTTGACGGCCACCATTTTGGTTTCCTGCACGGATTTTCGAGTGGCTCCCTATCTCAAAAGTTGCCTTTTGGTATTAACTATTACCACAGAAAGTGCATATTCCAATCAAAAAGTGCAGTATTTTCCCCATTCTAGCCATGTACCCGACGTACTATATTTCAAAGATAGTGAGCTGGTTTAGAGTAATTGTAGAAAGTTACAGCTATCGGTAAGGCCAAGATTGAGCTTTAAATTTTGGTTCTGTAAATCGCAGCCCATTTCAATCGTCAATACCAGTTCGCGTTTTCGTGGCCAATCAGTTCTGAGTACCGACACTTACCCATTCGCTCGTAATAGACCAAAAACTAAAGGCTGTATGTAACACTGTAACACCTTTCCGTGTCAGATAAATAACCTTACACGATTTCAAGCATTCAACTGTTCACAGGGACTAATACTGTTGACGATCAACCAAATTTATAACGAATCTTAAATTGATTGATTTCTAACAGTAAATTATTATTCATTACTTACTTCAGTATATAACACACGAGCACGAATTCACTATTTATCACTTCGGTATCGATGGTGAAACTTAAACTAAACACAATTCAATTTGCTTCATGTAGAAAACAAAAAGCTACTTCACAGAAAAAAATGAGCCATGCCCACTTTCATTCCTTATTGTCGCGTCGGTGCCGAATCCTTTATCGACTTGGTGGCGACCTGTCACTTCAATTAATTTAAAATTACGAATTGCGTAGTCCATCGGGGGTGGTTTGGAACGTTACAACCTCATTAAAAAGTTAACCCTGGTATTAGAATGCGGTATTGTCCACCACCGTTGCTCATTCAGATGGTTTGATTAATTATAACAAAACCTCTAATTAATTTAATTAGCGCATAGGCTGTTGTCAATGGTTACTTTTGATACAAAGACTGCATTACCGTTAATAAAAGGTATGGATTTTCTGATGTGCTACGCGTGTCATCGTTCTATGGGAGTCTGTCAATATTAACGTACGGAAAGAAAAACAAACTAGGCACTCCCCGTAATAATAATGGGACGATTAATTTGGCTAATATAATAATATTCAGCTTTACTCGACGATATTAAGTTACAGCATCGTGTTCGTTCCCCTACCCCACGAATTAAGCTTTAAATTGCTGGAAGCCTTATCTTCCAAACACCCCCAAAGTTTAATAGTCCAAGTTCTATCACCAAATTAGATCGGGTGCCGATTACGAACGGGTTCCCTGTCGTGGCGACCTAATAAGCATTTTTCGGCACGTTCAACATGTAAATGTGTATCGAGGGGGCGGATATACGTTTCAATAATTCCATGGTTTGCCAAAATCTCCGCGATTTCCACGCAGCGCAATACACAAATAATGTGATTATTATAATAATGGCGTCGAACTGCGTCATTTATTCCATCGACCTCAATTTTCCTCACTCGTAATTTATGCAGAGAGGACATCAAAGCCCTCCATTAAAACAAGAGGCGAGTGGAAATTCGGTTATGCAGTCACACTGAAATAGTTCGACATACTTACGGTCAATTTCGCAAAATCGATACCACTCTGTTAAGCTAGTCACATACGTACACTTTTATCTCCTGTAACAAATGTACCCTGCATATATCTCCAGCTCGCAAAAAAAATGTCACGTTCGCCGTCGACAATTAGCTTGATTTCCCCAAAAAGCGCCGCACGAGTTCAAAAGAAGAATGTACAATTAATTAGCGCGCCAAGACCGGAGGTTGGATCAATTAATTTTGGAATACACCAGCTGTAGACACCTAAATCTAGGTTTAGGGCCAATGCGAACTAAGAACACGTCTCGTTTAAAGTTATGATCTGTTTAATATTGGGAATGGGGCTTTCTTATTCTCTGGGAATCAATTGCGAATTACGATTTGAGGACTGAAGCTAGTTGTGGGGTTAGAAAGCCAGAGGTCGTGTCGAATTTCCTCGGTTTGCGGTAACTAAATGAACGCCAACTGAATGACACCTATCCGGTGGCGTTCTTAGAATACGAAATTTGCGACGAGGAAGAAGTCGAAACTACTCTTGAACTTACGTATGGAAAAGGCGTTTGAAGCACTCCCTGTGTACATTATTTGGAATTACTTCAATAATACTAAAAAACACTTGGAATCAGATTTGAATATCTGCTTAAATTAAATTAATTCTTGAATTAAAAGCATTATGGAATCATTTAAAAGTCATTAATACTCCTTTCACAAAAAAAACGTTGGCAATAATGTTGGAAAATCAAAATCGTCAAAACAATTAGATATTACTAAACATCAAATTCTTTTCAACTACAATTTTACTAATTTAACTATCATTTACACAAAGTCCCGTTAGAGTCGTGTACAGTCTAATGACGTGGCCACCCCTTTCCTTACCAAATCCCTTGTTAAACAACTACAATTTATAACCCCTCATTTAAAACACAATTCGCAATCTGACCCCACTACAATGTCCTCAATATTTAAAAGTTTAATTCTTTGTTGCCCTCAAAGGCACTGTAATGAATTGAACATACAAATACAAGAGAAATACCATTGCCGTATGTTGCAGTAATAAAGGCATCGAGGCATTCAGCGCGATTGTGGGGTGCTTTATTTACGAAAGGTCGTTGAATCAGGAGAAATCAATGGATGGAAGCTCTTGTTCTTCTCCAAGGAAGGCGGTTTGTCTTTCTCTCAAAAATTTTCAAAAATTACCCTACTTTTACTTCCAGGCTAGTTAAGATTAAACGGGTTAGCGAGTTTAATTAAATGTCCTTTCGCTGAAAAATTTATTAGAAATGTGTTATCAAACAATCTATTATAGCTAACCCAAAAAGACAAAATTGAATCTTAAACCAACTTTAATGAAATTTCCTTACTGGTCATATAATTAATTTTGTCCTAGCAAACAATGTAAAAAGTTATTCCAAACACGCAAAATCTAAATCATAATACTTCGAATAAACTTAAGCTAGTACGTTATCATCCTTGAATGTCACCGGTTGCACTATCTCGCCGACTCAAGTTTCAGCTACGAGTTATCGTCGCCTCGTAGGCCTGGTGGGATTATATCGCCGGTATCGTAACGGGTATCGGTATTTTAATATAACGCACACTATATACTGCTTCTCACCCACTATAATTATTAGTTTTACTTACGTGGCCGTGCATAATTGTCACTATCAATCTGTGGTAAGTACTTTCACGTTATTTAGTAATAAACCCGGCCCTCAACAAAATGGACCAGCTAGTTAAACAATTTACCTCACTATTTTTTCTGTCCGCACTTCTAAATACAATCTCATGATTCGTACTTCACCAAAGGCTCCCACTTATCACCTCTACCACGGGCGTCTTTTAACTGAATACAATCTCATGATAAAAATAACGNCTTCGAGAAATATTAGGAGAGAAGTGCAACTTCGGAAACGTTACAAACTATCTAAAATCTATCAATGTCATACACCAATTATAGTCATTTCATTACAGAAGCATAATATCAGCGCAAATAACCCTACGCGGTTGATGCGCTAATAATAATAATAAAAAAAAAAAAAATACAATTTTACTAATTTAACTATCATTTACACAAAATCCCGTTAGAGTCCTTAATATTTAAAAGTTTAATTCTTTGTTGCCCTCAAAGGCACTGTAATGAATTGAACATACAAATACAAGAGAAATACCATTGCCGTATGTTACAGTAATAAAGGCATCGAGGCATTCAGCGCGATTGCGGGCTGCTTTACTTACGAAAGGTCGTTGAATCAGGAGAAATCAATGGATGGAAGCTCTTGTTCTTCTCCAAGGAAGGCGGTTTGTCTTTCTCTCAAAAATTTTCAAAAATTACCCTACTTTTACTTCCAGGCTAGCTAAGATTAAACGGGTTAGCGAGTTTAATTAAATGTCCTTTCGCTGAAAAATTTATTAGAAATGTGTTATCAAACAATCTATTATAGCTAATCCAAAAAGACAAAATTGAATCTTAAACCAACTTTAATGAAATTTCCTTACTGGTCATATAATTAATTTTGTCCTAGCATACTGCTTCTCACCCACTATAATTATTAGTTTTACTTACGTGGCCGTGCATAATTGTCACTATCAATCTGTGGTAAGTACTTTCACGTTATTTAGTAATAAACCCGGCCCTCAACAAAATGGACCAGCTAGTTAAACAATTTACCTCACTATTTTTTCTGTCCGCACTTCTAAATACAATCTCATGATTCGTACTTCACCAAAGGCTCCCACTTATCACCTCTACCACGGGCGTCTTTTAACTGAATACAATCTCATGATAAAAATAACGTAAAAATATAATGCATTTATATGTACAAAACCATACCTTTAATTACAACAATTAGCGCCTGTTACATAAGTTACGGCGTTTTCTACCGTGACTTTTTGCGTAATTCCGTGGTTGACACCTCCTCGACTTAACCTTTAGCGGTTTCAACGAATTGCACGGTTATCTTACATGGATGCGCACAATCTAACATACAAAAAACGCACTCTGTTGCAAGTATCCTAGTTCAACTACAAAAACACGTTAAAACATGACCGATAATCGATAACTGTAATTGAATCTATCTCTTTTTACCAATCTCACCTACAGATAAGCCTTGGCGGAAAATTTCCACAGAATTGGCAGGCTACGTAAAAGTGACGGGTTTGAATCACCAGAACGGTCACGTATACCCCATTAATTTTGCCTTATGGCTCGTCAAACTGTCGCATCCAAGCTTTTACGCGCGGTAAACGGTCAGAGCCGAACCGTCCAAAAATTTATGCAACAATATTTTGAAGAAACCTGTATATCTTGCAATACGCAAGCCACAAAAAAATTGAGCAAGCCGAAAGACATTTAACTCAAAACCCATGAGTGGAGGAAATCCAATTAAAATAGCGCCTACACACATATGTCCTTTTTCCTCCGAAAAATTTAAATATTCAATTTAAATAATAAAACGCACTCGCAGTTTGCCTATAACTTTAAATTGTTTCAATGCCCTCTATAATCTGTTAACTTACTGTCGGAGTAAAATGTCTAGGCTGCTCACTTTAGAAACTAAATCTAAAAATCAGTAGTTATCAAAAAATACGTTGTTATAATAAATAAATTTTAATTTTTTTACAATAAGGGTAGTAATCAATTTTCTTGTAACAAAGTACCTGTTTTCCGCCCCGAAGTTATGACGGCACCGTACATTTGTGAAGTCGTCCAGCTTTGCTGAACCCTCGGTATCGAGTTTGTTGTGCCAGAGAGGAAGAGAAATAAAATTAATATTTTGATATTTTAGCACCTTTACTTAATTATTAAGCATTTTAGATTCGCATAGTAGGCGTAAACCTGGATAGAGACGAGTTCCAAATCGAGTTGTTTACATAGTATCAGTTTTACAGACATTTTGACGTGTAGTTAACGATAACAGTTGTTGCGCCTGAAAATTCCAACTCGACTAGGTGTTGATTGGATTAATGAACATTCAAATTTGAATGCGATTAATTGGATAAGCATTGCTTTTAATAAGTTGTAGGCAGACGGCGCGGCGTCCAGAGTTATTCAAAATGAGCGCGCTTAAAAGATGGGAGGTCCGATATCCATCTTATATTTTTCCGATAACTACAGGCCTCGTAAGTTGTAGGGTGTGAGTAGTCAATTAACAGTCGTGAGTGGTCAAGCAGTACGCCCCAGGCCAAAAACCGTAAGTCGTGAGTCGTGATTCGTGAATCATGGCCTTAAGTCGTGAAGTCGTGAACATTTTATCGTGCATCCTATTTCACGAATGAATCGTGAGCCCTGAGTCGTGAATCGTGAGTTGTAGACAGCGAGTTGTCACTTGTCAAAGTCAGTCGTGAGTCGTCAATCCTGAGTCCTGAATCGTAAGTCGTAAACTTGGTGCTTTAGTCAATTTCGAGCGAAAAGTTATTTTTTGAAATTTGACATCTCGGTAGCTTTCTTTAGATAGATGTTATGAATTCAAAAATAATCTTACCCGCTTGCCCCTAATTGACAGTTTAAGTCCCCCGCGAGTTGTAGGTCAAACACAAGTACTCAATATTCACTTCAATTATGAAGCGTAAATTTATTATTCATTGTACCTAATTAACAACAAATTTACCTACAGTCTGAAAATGGATTAATTTATAACCGTATTATTATTTATCACTTACAATTTATCACAACTCAAGCGCGCTTCAATTTGCTTATATTAAATAGAACCTTTCTATAAATATAGAAAAGGTTTGCGAAATCCATCTGGAAAGATCTAGAACGTTTCAAGGACGGAATGCGCCGCCTCAGAAATTCTTATAGTCGCACTGATAACCTTCAATGGCGTCCTGATGTTTGGGATAGTCGTTACACTCCTTTCAATAAAAAAATGTCGTAATTTCTTAAAGAGATCTGATCGTTATTTCATATACAAATCAAAACAAATTACGTTACCTTAATTTTTTCTGCAATCGATAGTTTCGTTATGGTACAAAACAATACCATCTTCCTCGAAGCGATGGTGCTGACTACACTCTGGAGAATATAGAATGAAACCTGGATTTCCGGAAGGAATACTGCTGGAATTTTTTGTATAATTACTCCTTCTATGCAAGTTATCGGGCATTGAACCGCCTACTTTTACCGCCTGCTTTCACGTTAATGGGATATCTTCTATTAATAGCGCACTGGAAGGCTAAACGGAAATTGATTTGGTTTGTTTAGCATTTGAAGTGGATATTTTGTTCGGAAACGGTGACTCGACATTTCCAACTTATTTTGCGGAAAAGTTTGCTCGTACCTTTATAATTTTTCGATAGTTCTAGATTCTCATAAAATTTATTTATTGACCACACCAAACTTCCGTACACCTAATCACTAAGTCGAATTTTTTTCGTAAATTCATTTTAACGGCGTCACCATAGGCTCAAACGCGAATCTAAGGAACTCGCTTAATGCCCCAAAAAATCCAAAATTGGGCGCTCTCGTGATCGCCAACCGAATGACCTACCGTTATCTTTCTAGAACGTGCCCCTACTCTTTTTTAATTTTTTTACCCGCCTACAAAATGATGCTAACAGGTTAAACCCGCCATCTTTAATCATTAACCAGTCGCCCCAATCAAATGCGTACAAAGTATTAAAACCCACGACCGTTTAAAAATTGCAAATTCAGTGCTTCACGCATTGATTCTGATTCAGCTCCCATTGAATTAAAAAATACATTTAAAAGAACAAAGTTTTGGAATAACCATCGGCCCTGTAATGGCAACACCTAAAAAATGCGCAATATGAAATTCGGTATAAGGAGAATATGAAAACCCTCCCTGTTTACACCTCTTTGTGGTCCTAATACAACAATATTCTTTTGGGAGGAGAACTAGGTGCGAAGGTTGCCTGTGTGATAATAATAGTAATCATTTTGTATTATGATTTACAATTGTTGAAAGAGAATTTGATACTAGGATAACGTGCCGATCTTTGTGTCTTATTTATATATTCCTGCCTTCCTGTAATTGTGATACTAATGCTCGTAGAAGTTTCACTTTCGTCCTATCAAATCGAAACAGAAGCGTTGAGTGAAACTCAACGACATAAGTCAAGTACTCAACTCCATTTATAGTGAGCAGCTAAAATCGTTGACAGGTTAAAGTAATGTTTGTTCATTTCTATTTATGGAGTGTTGACAATGTTAAATTTGCTACCCTTCTTTGTGAACCCTTTCTCAATTGCGCGACCCTTAAATAGCAGGTCCTTTATAGACATAAAATGAAATTTCACTTTAAATCTGTACCCACTACCGCCTACACTATAATATAGACCTACACATATTCCTTCAATTCCAAGCTACAGGTAACAAAGCCCTTAATCTCCATGTTCGTTAGATCTACAGCGCTCCACGGCTTCAAAGGTAATTTAAAAAACTATCTTCTTAACTATGCAATCTTTATGCAAAGAAACACGTTATTGCATAAAGTTTGCTTAGCGCAATATTACGAAAGATGCTTTGTCTGTGTTTTCAAATTAATTTCAAACAAAGTGGAATGGAAAACGTTTCCGGTATTAACGTCGCATTATCCTGTACAGTGTAATTTTTCATGCGATACCTGCTTCTGCTTAGTTTTTTGATTTTTATTCAGCGCAGTAATTTTTCCTCATTTATTACTATTTACCGTGATAAATCTTCTTTTACAGTAAAACTACATCAGAAAATATACTCAGACATTGAAACTTTAAGCAGCTGGAGTTTATTTTTTACTTTACTTTTTACTTTTACTTTACTGTTAAGGCGAAAGAGTTGGTTTACCGTCAATATTGTGCGTCTTTAAACAAAAAAGTGGAGGTGTTTCGCGATAATGCTTGCGTAGAAAAGGAAGTGGCGAAAAGAATGATGGGCATACTCTTGCCGTTAATATGTAATACATTATCCTAACAGAATTCAAAACTCAAGAAACTTTAGTCAACTGAAAGATCACAAACAAAGAGTCCTCAATAGTAAGTTCATTTGTAACTGCAAACAAGGCATACATAACTTGAATATCGATGACGCATAGTGCCCAATGGTGTGGGTGGAGCCGTCTAGCAGTTGATTGACAGCCAAGCAATTTATATTATCATAGTTAGATATGGAAGTTTGCGTTCTCGTACATTTTATCTTTACCAATCATTTTTTCTACTACGCTACAACTTATAGTGGACACAGAAAAATGGCGACATGAAGGGAATTAAGCACGTAGACATCTACAATAAGTGCATTGCACATCTTTCAACGTAAGCCCCTCGCACGTAACATCTATCACCAACTTATTTTTCAGCGCTGACGTAACCCACTTTTCATGGAAAACGTTCGAGAGACGCACCCGACCGAAATGATCCTCGGCCTCACTTCTGAACGTTTAAAATAATTTAATAAATTAATCTCGTTTAGGCCCGCGGAACCCTCTTTAATTGATATTATACGCTCAATTCTGTGTCACTGTGATATAATGGCTTTAATTAAAAAAAAAGAGAGTAAATGAAAATTAATATCTGTGTTAATGGCGCTTTCACAGCGTTTAGTAGATAAAAACGTGCTTGGATTGTCGCCAAATGGTCTGGTGACATACAGTGATTGATTGGGCTTCGCATGTAAACACATGTGCTTTATATTGTAGCATGTAATTATTTGACTTCTGATCGTTTGTAGCAGTTATAAACGACCACTGTCAGTGAAAATGAGGAAAAAAACGAAATTAGGTCAATAATAACTTCTGTTGATGTTTTCGTTTATACATTGCTATTTATTAAGAAGTAGACATAGGGATTTACGTAATTATTTTTCTCTATGTCTACTTCTAAATGACAAAATCTTTCTGAAAGGCGCCTAATTTTATGCAACCAAAATAACTTCTTAAAACAAATAAAGACCTGGCTGTTACATTAATTAATTTGAAAATTGTTGCTTTGGCTTCCGTATTTTTATTTTCGTTCGTGTGCGATGTACTCATCTCAAGAAAACGTTTATATTGTCAAGCGGTATAGTGCCAGTAACAGTTTAAAGGGCTTAAAAGATTTATGTTCTGTTAAACCAAAGCAACAATATTCAAACTAATTAATTAATATGACAACCAGAAGTTTTTTTGTTTTAAATTCTGAAGAGATTTTGTCATTTAAAAGTAGAGAGAGAGAACTATTTAACAGAAAAGGATGAAAACTTTTACCTAATCTAAGTTATTCCCTAAGGTTTATTTTATTTTATTTTTCTTTGTCCTTGCTAAGGGATTAAAAATTGTACTTGTGTATTTGTATTTTTCGTAGAGGATATCTGTACATTTATTTGAGTTATTGAATTATTGTTTTTTATAATTTTAAAATTATTATTTTTGTTACAGTTTTTGGCATTTTGGGTTAATATACAGGATGGGGCAGAGGAACTTGCTGATTTGTATTCGACGCCCTTGGGCGACGGTTGCTCCGAAGAAAGTGGGAATAGGTATATTTGAGAGAAGGGCATATAAAGTTTTTCCGCCGCGTAGTGTAGTCACCATCAGGGGGTGAACGAAGGCGGAACGCCCGTTCGCTGTCGAGGCATACTTTTCTAACGGTCGCTCAGCCATAGCCACGCAACGTGCATTCCGTACTCATTTTAATTTTTTTTCTTCACATCACCAGTTTCCCTAACATTGTTTACCCATGAAACAATGGATTGCCGGCCAGGAACACGTCCACGTGGCGCGATATTATATATCCCACTTTCGTCGGGGCAACCGTCGCCCAAGGGCGCCGAATACAAATCAGCAAGTTCCTCTGCCCCACCCTGTATATATATAAACTACCATTTATCAGCTCTACTTGTACCTAATCTTAATTTAAAATTTAGTTTAAAATGAGTTATTTTTATTTTTTGTAGTACTTTGAAACTGTACACCGAAATATGTTTGTGCTTTTGGGGTTATTCCCGTATTACATCATTAAATTAAATTAAAATTACCATGGGCGGTAGTCAGCCTAGGGGGTCATGTAACCTTTTGATCTGGGATATGACCCTTCGCTTGGTAGGTGTGTCAGTAGTCATGTAAGGCCGGTTCTGGACCAGTTCAAGGTAATTCGCCACCTGACCTTGGAAAGTAGATCAAGGTGAATTTCAAAGATCAAGGTGACCTTGGAAAAAGGTCAAGGTGAAGTCTAAAGGTCAAATGAAGGTGACCATGGAAAGGTCAAGGTGAAGTCCAAAGGTCACATAAAGGTGACCTTCGGAAGTATGTCAAAATGAATTTCAAAGGTCAAATGAAGGTTACCTTGGGAAGTAGGTCAAGGTGAATTTCAAAGGTCACATGAAGGTGACCTTGGAAAGTAGGTCAATGTTAAGTTCACAGGTCGCATGAAGGTAACCTTGGAAAGTAGGTCAAGGTGAAGTCCAAAGGTCACATGAAGGTGACCTTTGGAAAGTAGGTCAAGGTGAAGTTTCAAGGTGACACGAAGGTGACCTCAAATTGAAGGTTGTACATTTATAATAAAAGGCTTTCTTTCGTGACGACGAGTTTATTAAGCAACATCAGTTGAATGGGTAATCATGCATAACAGTGTAACTAAACGTACCGGAATTATAAAAGTGACAAGTGCGCGGGAGAGGAGAAACAGGCTGGAGACGTTAATAACAAACATCAAAGAATTAAAATTTGATGTGACGATGTTGGAGGCCCAAAGAAAGATAAAGAGGTTAACAGTAGGCAATCGGTGCAATGATTACGGGTTGCTAATGGCCCCTCAGGGCTAATTGGAGAAGGTTTTCGGGAACCGAGGAAATGTTCTTTAACAATGTAAAAATCGCGTAGCGTTAGAAAGTTGGGGTGGAAAACGAACTTTCCAAGTTAAAGTTTTCTAGTGTAATTTTTGGACTTTTTTTTTAAATACGTGTTTAAGTTTGCTGCACTTTTAGATTTTTTCTGTAACTTTTTTTGGAGACATGTTTAAGTTTAATGTTTTGGATTAGCAATTAACGTTTAAGGTTAGTGTAATTTCGAATTTTTAATTAACTCGTCGTCACGAAAAAAAGCCTTATTATAAATGTACAACCTTCAATTTGAGGTCACCTTCGTGTCACCTTTGAACTTCACCTGGACCTACTTTCCAAGGTCACCTTCATGTGACTTTTGGGCTTCACTTTAATCTACTTTCCAAGGTCACCTTCATGTAACCTTTTAAATTCACCTTGACCTACTTTCCAAGGTCACCTTCATGTGACCTTTGAACTTCATCTTGACCTACTTTCCAAGGTCAGGTGGCGAATTACCTTGAAGTGGTCCAGAACCGCCCCTATATGACTACTTGTGTCCTGCGTGGTAAGATCCGTTTTGAAACGTAAGACGGTGGACAGGCTTTCCCCCAAACTGGAAGAGGCTGAGGCGTCAAATACCACTCGTAACTTTGTGGTGGAGCTTTCCCCTTTCAATACCACATAATGGAGATTGTAATGTTTTGCAGGTGTCTCCTCTGCATGTCGAACGACCATATGTCCCAGATCTTCATACGATGAAGGTCTTGTACTTAGATCCGAACTCACGATCGTAAGAAAACTTCTTCTCCATCTGTAACAGGTGGGCAGGCGCTTCTTTGCGTCTCGCAACCCCTCCACGACAGGCGTACGATCTAGCTGGTGTCTTCACTCCGTGATGTTGTTTCGCGATATCATTTTCGCATTGTTCATCTTCCTCTTGGGGTTGGATTTCTTCAATTTCCATGATTTGTATTGGTACGCTTTCTTCTCTGGCGACCTTTTATCTTTTCGAAACAATCCAACCTACATCTGTATTTTGCAAGATGCATCCCTCTCGTGGTTTCCTTACCCCTTGCTTGACCAGAAACGGAAGTACATCGGACCAAATTATTATGTTGATTGGACCCGGATCGTTGTAGTGTGGGTCGGCTATTAGCCCCCCTTTCTCGTACTTGGATGCGAAGTTCAGGGATGGAAGGACTGATAACGTTGAAGTGAGCTACTTCATAATAAGCAGCTGACTTTTGATTTCGAAGTTACTGGGGAATCTGGGTTTGATTTTGACCTCGCTCTTTCCTCGCACGGTGCCTGAAGTATATATATTGACTAGAGTAACCAGTAGATATACTGTTGCGAACCTGGCCCAGTTCAAGGTCGCTCGTCCCCAGGTAGTGACCTTGGAAAGTGGCGGTGATCTCCCGAAACCCGCAAAAGGAAATCCGGTAACGTTTTCGAGCTACGAATTCCCCCCCCCCCCATGAAGAGTTTCATGTCATTTAAGGTCAATGACCTAAATTGTGGTGTCAGAATTCATTATTATCAATGTCATCCAAGGTTAATGGTCCCATTTCTGTGTTGTCAAATTACAATTTCAGTGGTATTCAAAGTCAACGACTTTAATTGTTAATTGACCCCATAAATTTACAAGGTCATCCGAAGTCATTAACCTCTTTTTGTAGTTTGAGGTAATTGACCCCAGCTTTAGGGTATCAAATTGCATTTTACTGTCAGCCTAGATCAATGACCCCATACATTTTCAAGGTCACCTGAGACCATTGTCTTTTTTAGTGGTGTCGAATTACATTTCCAAAATCATCCGATGTCATTGACCCCAAACATTTTCAAGGCCGTCCGAGAGCATTAACCTTTTTTTTGTGGTATGAAGTTAATTTTGAAGGTCATCCGAGGCCATTAAGTTTCAAGACATTAACCCCATTTTTTGTGGTGACAAATTACATGTTCAAGGTCATCCGAGGTAATTGACTCCTTAAATGTTCAAATTACATTTTCAAGGTAATCCGAAGTCATTGGCCCCATTTTTTGGGGTGCTGTCCTGTTAGTAACCTTGCGGTGACCTTAGAAAGTAGGTCAAGTCCAAAGAGCACACGCTCCCCTGGGAGTAACTTTCAAGGTATCGATCAAAGGTCACTTCACGATTCCTTTAATCCAAATTACCTTTTTATAAACTAGAGGTTTGTTCGAGGACACATTATTAGGATATAAAGGCAGACGTTTGGTCGTAGTGAACGCGTATAATACAGTGTGTTCCAGATAATGAGTTAATTCAATAATTTACTGTACGACAATATAGACTATGCGTATTGTTGATATATAAAAAAAATAAAGAAATTCGTGATTCAGTATTTAGAAAAATTATGAAATCTGGCATTCTGTGTGCTATTAGGATGCTTTATGTTACACTTAGAGCTCACATCGTGCACAAATAGATCTTCAAAGCGGAATACTGAGCAAATTGATGTAGGTCTTTTCTGTGTAAAATAACAGACACCGCGCATCATGATAGCACACGGTATGCTTGATTCTTCAAGTTCAAGTATCAAGCATTAAAGTTTATCTTCCCTTTGAATTCTTACCCTCCCAAAGGAAACCATGCCAATGCATTAGAAGACTAATTTATAACAAAATGAGTGCTCATAACAGTTTTCTCCAACTGGACGAGACGTATTTTTTGTCACTCATCAAAGCCGTTAATTTTAAACGCATTTGATGTACGTATTCCGAGTGGGGCAATAAAAAAGTGCCATTAGAATTCAATTTTCCGCCTACAAAAAAGAAAACGGTACGCTAGACGCGAGTGAACATTAAACGATAATATAAAATATGAGGGGAACATGCGAATCTGAAATTACAGAATTCTCGTTTTGGTTTAAATTGCCCGGTTTTTATTGCGGCGATAAACAGTATATAAAGTATCAAAAACAAATTGCGCGGCGTTTTTCATGGAGCTCATTACTGTACTGATGTCAGGTTGAGGACAAGGGGCGCAGTGGAGGGGAGGAGTTCGCGTGATTGTTCCGTTTAACTCGCGTTTCTAGCGTCTATAGTCAAGTAGCGATTGTAATTGGAAAATTTTGATTTTTCACCACTTCTTTAGTGCGGTAGTGAATTAAAGAAAAGCGCTTCTATAGCCTAGCTTTTGTTTAAGTTACACTTTCTCTCTCAAGCGTTGCGATTAAATGTGCCGATCCTCTGTAAATTACCGTAATATGGTCATGATCGGCCATCTGCTTATCGTACCTTTTTTAAAATTAACGTTCTAATGTTAAGGTCAGATAAAATGGTGGGACAATTGAATTGTTTAGTTGTTGACTGTGATACAGTTTTCTAATGCCACATTGTCTTATGTTGGTGTGCAAACACGGAAGCTCAGACAGAGCATTGTAACCCCATTGAGTGATATCCCGAGAAGTAGGATAATACTAATTTATAAATCAAAACGTAATTTGAAATGACACTTTTTGTTCATTTTAGGGGTCGCAGTTGTAAATTTTTGCATTTGTAAAATAAATTTAATTTGTAATTCCGCGCAACCACCTACCTCGGAGACCAATATTCTCAGGCTCAGTGGAATTTATAATTTCATTTTTATGCCCACATCTCGTAGTACATCTACCCAATTTCGAGACAATGGAACTACGTCCCATTTTGAGCGGAAACACGACGCGCTTGAATGTAACACACGTAATATTCCAAACACAGCATTTGCTTTATATGGAAACTTTAAACTTTCATCATGCAACAAAAGGCTTCGCAATTAGAATATGGAGAATTTAAACAAGCTTGAAATTGCTTTCGTTGTAACCATTCCCACCCGAAAACGGAAACATACAGAGATGGTAACGTTTACAATTTAATCCATATTTGCGACCACTGTGATTAAATAGTGCCGCCCCCCGTGTTTATGTTAATTATGCAGACGGTATAAAAATTGAAGGGAGCGCCGTTACATGCCAAGACCTCGGGGAGTTTCGGAACTTGCGTAGGTTTTTGGCCCAATAAAATATTCACTTCGAAATTACTAAGTTATTCTAAGCTTCCATCCGATAACCTCCTATCAAGCGTACGGTGCGGCGGCTCTAGTATTGAAATGCCTATGCGAGTAAAGAATTTACGGTCTAATATTTTAGTGATACATTTCCAATTTTTGAATCCACTCTCGCTTGACTTTCCGAGTGCATTTTTTAATAAATTACTCCACTGCCTAGATCCAAATCCAAAATTTGTTCAAACAGATCTCCTGTTTCTGGCCTGTATGCCCTTAAAATTAACTAGATCTCTAGTTCCAGCCAAATGTATCACGCGGATTCAAAAGAATTACATTATTAGATCCCAATCAATTAGGAAAGTACGACATTCCGCACCTTGTAATGGAAACTTTAGGAGTGTAAAGCGCGATCAATACGTACCGGCCTAATAGGTCTGATAGGGTCTAAGTTAATCTCCACAGAACACAAACTCGTAAATACTTTAATTTTCGGCAAAAACACACGGGCCCTTTACATCTCTCATCCGCAGCCCCTCAAAATGTTTCCCAGCAGACTTAACAAACCTAATATCTTTAAACTTCAACCTCGAGCAGCAACTTTTTCTTAATTAAAATGATGAAAAGACGAGGTTTTTGGTTTCAATGACAGCAAGTCAAGCACTAATTTCATTAATAATACATAAGCGCGGGTTACACGACAACAAAAAAGTGTCTGAAACTCGATTCCTGCGACTTTCGTTGGAGGATACGTCAAAAGATTTAATTAAAGATTGATGGTATCCCGTTCTCCGTGCGCCTTTGAAATTTAAAGCCCATTCCCGTCAACGTCGCATCGCTACGCTAAGTTAGTAACAATAACTTTCCTCCACATGGCCGTTCCATTTGCGTCCTGGCAAAGTTATCGTTATTAAAATATCCAATTGCGTTCCTACCTTCAGCTTTATTCGTAAACTCCGTCATCCTTGATCAGCTAAAAGTTTGTGTTAGGGGTTGGGCACAATATGACTTTTTCATTTTATTTGCTTTTATTAGAGGAACCCACCATAAGAATTTCTATCAAATTGTCCCACAAACGAGAAAGTTGCTTATTGAGCATGCGCAGTATACGACATTTGGCATGATGCCTATCTTGTTTTTGAAATTTTGGCTCTACCTCCCTTCCGAAAATCCGACGTGTCTGTAGTTAGGTTAGGTCGAGACCAATGTTAGGTTAGATCGAGGTTGCGGTTAGGGTTCGAGATGTGCTGTTATATTAGGCCGAGATGCGGTGTTAGCTTAGGTTGAGACGACGGTTGAGTTAGGTTAGGTCGAAATGCGAAGTTAGGTTAGATTGAGGTTAGGTCTACCTTGAACTTGACCTTGAACCTAACCCAATCTATCCTAACCGCACCGCCGAGACATTTCCGTCGGTACCTTGAGATGCTCCAACCTTAGCAACGTCCTGTGAATATGATTGTCGATACGAAGCACCCTATACATCATGTTAGTTACACAAGCTGCCAACCGAAATCTGGTGGGATTACAGAAAAGGGAAAGAGAGCGAAGATGAGACGGATGGAATTTCTCGGAAGACCACATGTGTTTACCATTTCAAACACCTGCAGTCCAGTTTTTTCATAGAAATGCGTGAAATGCAGGGAATGGGCGATTTTCGGGTGGTTTTTAGGGGTGTTAAGAGATCAAGTTACAGCGTCGCTTGGGGTAGTCAATAAATACGATTTAACATGTGTGTTCATGGTCTTTTTCTTGTAACCGGCTTAAGTGTAAAGTACGGCTTATCTTGAAATATTTTGTTATACCTTAATCATTGCTGTGTGCTTTTGCTTTTTATATCAGGTGAGGTATTTGCTTTATTCAATTAATCTATAAATGTGTGTAACTTGAATGCAGATTGTAACCATTTACTTATGTAGTTACTGGATTCAATCACTTGTACGTTGTACCTCTTAATGTGTAACCTTTGTTGGTATTGGCAATCATGTTTCATTGTCGGTAGGGCTGTATCTGTTCTGTACATATTTGTGTATTGTGCTTTTTAGTCACTCTCGATTATTTCAGTGCATTTCATTATATTTGCTTATTTCGGGCTGTGAGTAATCAAAAGCGAAGTGTGCTTGTTTAGAGGGGATCGAGTTATTCAAGTTTATACGGGCCTAGGTGAACCTAACACTAACATTTTCACTCGTTCCGAAACCCAGCCACTTTAGCCCACGTCTACACGCACCCCACTGGACCTGGGTAATCCTACCACCCGGCGAGGTATATTTAATATCTCTTAGTTTTGTCCTATGGAATGGCTCGATTCCATTTTGGTTACTCATATCGTGTTTGTAGTATTTACCCCGGTTTCGAGAGGGCTCAAAAGTGCTGTATTCGTATTTTGGCGGCGGCGGCGCCCCGTCGCGGACTATTCAAATCACAACCCCTTCCACGCCCACGCTTACCGATGCCTTTTAAAGGGCCGCGCATTCCTCGATATCTCCCATATGTACTGACCAATTTGTACCAAATTTTAACCGTATAACAGCGCCCGGTCGAGGGCTCGAATCGTGATTTTTAAATTTTCCATACCCCTCCCCTATACGAGCATTCGAAGCATCTCTGTCGTCGTTCGACCTACGACCTCAATATTTCGAATTGGCGCGGTATTTCTAGAAGATCTACGCAAAAAAATGTTTTTGAATTTTTGAGGAGTAGTTTTCTTTTGTGGGGCCATCACCTATAACTTTATATGAAAATCGCGATTCAAATCGTCTTCTCCGTGTCCGCATATAATAGGTCACTTAGCGACCTCAAATCTCCGTCAAACTTTGGCACTCACTTAATCTCGTAGATTACCGTCGACTTTAGCAAAAAAAAAAAACAGAATTTGCAAATTTTTCATCAAAATTTCTTTATAAGTTGGCATTTTCATATAGTTTCTGATTTAACGCACTTACAACACTATATTCTAGAGATAATAGGCATAATATCGGAGATCGTCTCTAGAGTTATCGTTTAGTAACAAAAACTCTAAAGAATTTCACAGGAAAGTGCCTATTTTGCGCCCATTTCGATTATTTTTTTAATTTTCACTTTGATGTTCTATTTCTTGAACTTTTTTGATTTTTCTTTGTGGGGAAAGAAAATGTCCCCCATCTTTCCTCTGTCGATCTCAGTGCCAACCATTCGAATACGTTAATTTATTATTAGCGAAATTATTCATTTTTTGTAAAGGTATGAAAAACTCGAAAAATGAATATTGGGCCCTACGCTCAAAATCGTTAATTTTTGACAATTTTTTTCTCGTTAACTTTTGAAGTAGGTTTCTGCAACGTGTTATTTGCAATAAATTGCATCGTCCGTAATGTTGGTAGATCGAATCGGCAACATTTTCGAATTTTTGGGGGGTGTATCTTTGCTTCTTGGGAATATAACCTATATTGCAACTTTTTTGAAAATTTCGATTCAAATCGTCGTCTCCGTATGTGCACATAAAGGAGTTTGATATTTTACTTCATTTAGGGCCGTCACTCGCCAATTTCTAATTTCTTTTATATAAGACAGACGCCCGGTTCTGGCGGCTTCGCCCTCTCGTCTCGCTCCAGGTGTATGGTTCATGACACCCAAATGTAAATGCCACATAGTCTCACGCTTGTATAGGACCGTGACACATTGCTCGGATTCGCCTCGCACACTGTACCACAAAAGAAGACATCGCTTGCCTTCGCAGACTGCGCCGCCTCGCCTCGCGCATGTACCCGAATCGCCATAGATTCTAGAATGTGGACGACCAACATAGGTGAGCAATGTAAAAAATCGGCATCGTTCTAACTCTCGGCGCCTTCTAATAAACGGTAAAATAAAAAAAATATTTCTGTAGGCTATGTAGAGAGGGGTGAGGGTAACATAAAACCTTACTGTAGACGCCACCCAGCCACCCACCATTGACACATTGCTCGGCTTCGCCTCACACACCACTGAACACCACAAAAGAAGGCATCCTCGAACTTTAACGACTTCACTTATGTGATAACTGATAACATTAATGGTTTACTAAGGTGACTTAACTTCATCTGCACACTGCGAAATACATTTTTACATACACAGGCTGACCGCCCGAAAATTTAACGTAAAAAATGTACGCGCTCTAAAACCGTCGCAAAAAGAAGAATCAACTAAGCCCCGTCTTCATGTTTTCTCAAGTATTTAAGGATTTCTTTAATATTCTCAAACAAATCTCCAATCGCGATTAGATTAAGTAAACGCCTGTCACGACGGAACGCACCAGACGCCCCAAATCTGCACATGAAACGCGCAATTTTTCGTAACACCTGCATTTTCTTATCAGCGACAGAACACGTACGTTACTTACCTTAACTTCACAGCCTTGACTGAAACCCCGCCCACATTAAAACCAGGTCAATAGTAAAAAATAAAAATAAGCGCGACTCCTATACTACGCTTAGAATAATTCTTCAGATTAATCCGACACCTCAAATTTTTCAAGTTACAGATACCTCAAATTCATCCAGTTTTACGAAACTGTAGTGACATATCCCTAGGGTTCGGCAACACACCTTACTTCTGAAAAAAATAGCACTATGGTGTCTTCGAATGCTCTACACAGCTGGCGAAGAGCAGAGATTTTGGCAACGAAGTTTGGCAGAAAGTTAGCGTCGGATCACTAGATCCGGATGACGCGGTAACGTGCTGGCGTTTTGTTTTGCAATATGTATTCTATTTTTCCTTGTACTAACCATCAATATTGTTTCAGTAATGATCTTGGATTTACAAACAACATACTTACTCTTTTCTTTAGAATTTGTATTTTGCACAGTTGTGTTCCGAGAAACAGGTTACCTGAAATACAATATTACCCGTGGTGCTCATCCTGAATCTTTCTCCAAGAATTGCTGCACTTAAAATAGGATCTGTACAATTATAATTGTGGATGAGACCGCTCGATTAGTTTTAACACTTATTTGTGACCCTCAGAACTAATCTGGAGACAAAATTCTTCAATATGCATTTTGATAAAGCACTAGAATTCAAGCTAAAGTAATCTAAATGAAAAGATAGGCGCCACTAAAAAAAAATTGAGTCATAGAAGCTGTAATTCAGTAAAATCAATTCAATAAAATTGAACGATAATAACCAACCATAACTGTAAGATTATCGTTTTTACGAGAATAAACATAAAGTTTCTAAAATATTGCAACGACAATTTGAACGCGTTTACACTTCTGACTGGTAGATTGAAATCGATTAAATTCGTTTACTTTGATGTGTACATTTCAATCACATTCAATTGAACCGGGTTTAAAAGCCATATGCCGCTGTGTTTCTCATTATTACTATTTGCGTAGCAGAACACGCCCTGACAATATTAACTTAATAGAACACAATAAAATTAAATTCCACATTTTCGACGCTCCATTTCAGCTACAGCGCCTCGAATAAAAAGTGCAAACACGTATTGTTAACCAGCTTCTTAAAGGTTGTTATTTCTCCCTCAGATCGTGCTTAAGCTCGATTAAACACGACCCTCCCCGTCGTTTTTTCCTCATTGTCATAAGCCGGAGAACTGAATCGCTTCCACTTGTTGATATTTTGAATGTAAAGGAGCGCCGAGTAAAAACATTTTCTTGCGCAATCTTGGTGAATGCTAATTAATTTGGGTAGGAGAATAAACAGAAATTCAAGCTGAAGGTTTTGAAATATGAAGCGTTTCAGAAACTAATTATAATAATTACTTACGTCATGAAACTTAAATGTAACGCTGTGATCATTATTTATGAGGCTTTTATGATTTCTTTACGGGGTGCTTTCACGTAAAGGCAATACATTGATTAGGAATTGATATGTGACCTAGACCAGACGTTATTTATGTATTTGCAGTAGAATTAACTAAAAGACCTTATTTTACAGCAATATATTTTCTTGTTTCCAATTCATGTTGTACTTTCCTATTTCGTCCCACAACTGAAAGCGTCTGGGTTTGAAGCTATCGGAAAGAGCCTGAGGTACTCAATCGTGAACAGTTGGCTTGCAAGATGTTATGAAGAAGGACGTACTGTGAATATAAAAAATTCGAATACGTGAATCCAATCGTCCAAGAAAGCTAAAATTTCCGAAACCCCTTCCATAAAAATTTTCCACGCTGCCACTGGATAGCCCATTTCAATCCTGACATGAACATTTCAAACTACCTAAACTCCTTTCATAAAATTTTTGAACCGCGCCACTGACAGTAATGAATTTCAATACTAACTTCCAAATAAATGGAAATCCTTGCAGAAAACTTTTTTAACTCCGCCACTGGTTGTAATAAATTATAATCCTAGTAACAATTTGCGAAAGCACTTAAATGCACAAAATTTAGAGGCTGATATACTTACGGAGGTTAAAAAATCTTAGTACGAGTACACGCTGATAAACCGGTTGAAATTTAAATAAAATTAATAAAAGAGAATCTCTGCACAGCCCTAGATAGACCAAATTATAATATAAATACAATTTCGACATGAAATTGTCGTTCCTTTGAGGTTTTTTTTCTATCATTAAAAATTTTAATCCTTTTTGCCCTTAAAGGTACGGTAATGGATTGAACGCGCAACTATACGATGCAATTACCTTATTTTGCAGTTTTACGGATACCGAAATTCCTTGCGCACTCAGCTCGTTTATGTGGCGGTTTTGCGATCGCATTTCCTGAAAGTTGTCACTCTATGAGAACTCATATTGAACAAAAAAATCAGACACCGTGTGACTTCAAGGGCCAGGTTACGTCAGATTACTTTATAAATACAGTCTACCTCTCAATTTTAAACGACAGAAACGAGTCAGATGTACGTTAATATGACTATTTACGCCGATAACCTCTTGCTCTTATCCTCACTTCTTTCAGTTTTCAAATACGCCTCCAAAATGGTTGCTTATCGGTTTTAACGGCAATCTTTATTCGTTCTACTAATAGACTTCATCTCCTTTCATACGATCCTATTTTTAGAAAAGTTATTTACTAGGATACTCGGCTGATAGCAAGCCTGATTAATAGTTTTATTTTTTATTTATTTTTTATTTATTTTATCCCTCTCTTGTTTTGGGCCCTCAACAGGCATGCGCCCAATTACAGAGTGACCCGCATAATGCTATTTAGAGGTGCCTCTGCAGAAGGTCTTAAGTTGGTCTATACTACTCCGGTATTTACCTTACGAATTAGGAAAACTGCAGGAAAACCTAATTCGGAGTAGCCGGTAGAATGCTCGGAACTGGTGTAAGGTAATTTCCATCTCCGCCACAGATGAAAAATTCACCTCAACCCATGTTCGAACACCCGACCTTCGGATTTATAACCCAATGCTCTACCACTGAGCCATAAATCCGATTAATGATTCATGCCATGAATAGTAGCGGATCTGCATCAGCCCGTTTGGCCACGTACAACACAATAGGATTTCCTTACTCGCGAGTTGCTGGCGATACCACTTTTACTTTTCTCGCGTAATTAGTCAGACAGTGACGTATCCGGAAACTATTGACCCTAAGAACAATAGATACAATGATTACTGATGAATATATTGTAGCGAATATTTCAGAAATCCCGATAGACATCAAGGCGCCGTGAAAGATTAGTCATCCGCGATAAAAAACGGAGGCGCATATAACGCATCATTTCCGGTAAATATGATGTGTTTGGTTCTAGAATGTTCGAGAACATTTGGAAACACTGAACACTCGAGTTTATTGATTTATGTTAGTATTTCGTGGTGTTATCTTCTGCCACTTACTAGTGTAAGAGTAGAAACTAATAACCCTTTTGCAGAGCGCATTGTGTGTGGTAGGGGCCAAATAAACAACGGCAAGTTGGTCGTAACGGTAACGCTGCAGATTGGAGGGCGAAGGGTGTTTGTGGAAGGACAAGCTTTGACTTCTATTTTTGGCCGATTATGACTTATTTCTCAATTCTGACGATTTTACAGCACTTCTTAAATGGTTTTTGGTTACGTTAAGTGTAACGAGTTGTCCTTAAATATGGTGCTAGCTTTTTAAATGGGTTTGAAAACAACTTAAGGCGCCGTTTAGTGGTCCCATGCGATTGCACAAAATTACGCAATCCGCGCTTAAGCATAAATAGTACCAATTAAGGGCATCCAAGCGACTGAATGACGGTTTATTTTTAGTCCGCCTCAAGGAGTTCAAATCCGCGCGACTGGAGATTTCCGCTGTCCGTAATGGGCGACTAATTTCCCCTTTCGCCACGTACGTTTTCTTCCCCGCAGGGAAACGAAGAAAAGCTAACTTTTGATTATGCGCTCGATTCAACGGAAAAATCTCTACCACTGATATTTACGTAAATACCTTCATAAGCCAAAAACCGCCCCTGGTTCTTTATAGGATGATTGCCTTAACTTCTCGCGGTACTACGCAACTAATCTAACGATCCACGACGTGAATTGTACCCTCTGAATGAAGAATTGTTCTATTGCTCTTCAACGCGACCCTTGTTACGATAGTTTTCCGACGGATAAAACCGAATTCTTTTTCACCACCACGCACGGACTTACGGTTGTTTGGCTTAAACATTTTTCCGTACGGCACTCTCGTGACTTCCACCATATTCTATCGCGTTTTCACGCGTAATTTTTTGCGACTCTCCACGAACGTAATCCTCACTACCGTCGCGTTAACGTAATCTCTTTCGTGGCTTGTCGCATATTTCCCCACGGCTATCTCTGAACGACCTAATTTCCACCACCGTAATTGTTGAAACTACGTCCATTGAGCATTTGAATTTCTCCCGGCAATAAAGGTAATTTCTTTAGTCAATTAAATCTTCAGTGACCAGTTCGGTGGATATAACCAAAGTCTGCGAGGAGTGGAAATTTAGCCAAATCAGCAGATCATATGACAATGATATCTGCAGAATAAACAAACTTAAACTAGAACGCATCACGTCCTGTAAGTCTCTGGCGGCCCAAGCCTTCACACGCTATCAGGCCCGTAATCCTAGGCACGAAGAGGAACGGTTTGATAACATACGGGGGGGGGGGGGGCTAAAATTCATAACTTAATCGTACAAACATTCAATCGCCTATCTGAACCATTTGAATCTTTAAACTACGCCTACGGTTGAACTATACCTGGTGAAAACCTCTAATTCTCATGAAAACTCAAGTGCCCTCGTGACAGGTGAAAGTATCTCAGAACGTGCCCACATTTCCTCATTAGACCGCGATTAGCTAGGTTGCTATTTCTTTCAGCAAACTAACCCATGCCTTCCCTAGTATATCACCCATGTGTTTTGCCACAACTATTGGGCCCCTACGGTATAGCCAATTGACTTACGGATAATCCTACTACAAGTTTTGCAGATTCCGTAGGTGCGACACGTAGTATATCAATTAGCCTTTAATAGGTAAATTCAAGCTGCGAAAGTGGTTGGGAGTCAATTTGGGAGTATTAATCGAAAAATTACACACCACCGGTAAAAGTTTTAGGTGACCATATGCTAAATACTTTTACGGGTAATCATCAGTTAATTCCCCTCATTTTGTTTACAAACTTATATACCCACAGAGTAAAAAGGGACAGTTTCGCTCTAACAAGCATGTCATCCAAATTCGTATTAATATGTTATCGAATGCGACCGTCGATAATCCCACTTGAAGGCAGAAAAATGGCATCAGGTAATTTGATGCGATGCGACATCCATCAGCGCAACCTTCTAAAACGTCACATTTGAATTAAATAAGCCTCGTTTCGTTCCGTATCCAAAGGGAAATTTGATTTTTGCAATCCCGCCTTTTTTTTATTAGAAACCGTTTGCAGGCAGGACCTTCGATCGATGCTTATTTGAATTACAGTTAGAGAAATTTTATTACGAGATCACCGGATCAGAAAGGCAGGAGGACGGCTTTCAGGAACCCAATCCGTAGAATCAACGGCTGTAAAATTTCATTTACGTAAATTTATCATCCAAAATCCTAAGCCACCAAAATATGTTCAGCAGTTTTTTCTTTGTGATTGAATAAACATTCACAGTGTTATTAGTATCAAGCGGAAATAATTATTTGTTCGGTTTATTCGGGTGCAATTTACGTTTGGCATTAGGCGAGTTTTAACTCTCAGAGGGATTTAGTGACAAATAAATTTGAAATTTCCCCGATTATGTCGGAACTTTCGCGCGAGGGCGTTAAAACTGTTAAAGCGTACAATTCGCAATTGTATATCGCGCCACGCTACAGAAAAAGCACAAAAGTATAGATAAAAATTTCATATCCGCCCTCTCGTATTGCCGTGTTGATAGTCGCATCATTTCCTATATATCTTTTTTTCAACGAAGAACTCTGGGCTTTGCTTTTTAGATTACTTTGTATTAAGAGTGCGTGAAAAATGGGGAGGTTGATAACGGCACGCGTTAGAAGATTGTTTGCTGTCCGCATTACTTCGTACCACATTTAACGTAATAAACTGGCATGGTGTAAACCGGTACTGAAAAATGCATATTTACTTTCAAAACCTGTCAAATTTTAGCTTAAAATTTATCTAGGCGTAAGGATTGGAACGGTACACTGAAGTACTCATTGATGGGTTATTCATAAAGCATATTAGGTCATACCCTAAGACCTTAAAATTGAAAGGGCGTTATGTGCGTATTTTAAATAAGTGTTCAACCTTCGGGTACATTTTATGGCACAATATTCTACCTGTACTTTCCAAATTATAAATTAATTACTTTAAGTACGCTACTTACTTAGACGAAAGCAAATGCCTGTGGCAAGAATTCCAGGTGAGCATGGTCTACGGCTTGCTGCACCCCCGAATACGCCACGTGCTCCCCCTAGCCAAGGTCCATGTATTCAAAAATCTCACCGAGGAAGTCGGAAAGATGGAAGAAGTCACCATGACCGCGGACTGAGCATATGCAGGAAGGGTGCCGTAAACAGCAGAGGGAGTAAGGTGCAACTTCAAGCGCACTCGACTGAAAGCTAGCTCAGGTGGCCGCACCCACCAACAGAATCACGTGCTATGGCTGCGGAGAACCGGGAGTAATTCGTAGTAACTGCCCAAATTGCACAAAAAAACGGGCAGTCAGCCAGAGTATCTCCGTTTTTCTTTCGCGGCCCCGACATCAATTGTGCCAGATCGAAATTGGAAATACATGTGGAAGCGCAAGCACCAGGATATATGGCCTTCTTCGCAAAAAATACTACAAGTTCCACCCGCAGCATGTGAACCTCATTATAGCAGATGGAGGAGATAGGATACCCCAGATCATTTTGAACCTACCGCGGAATGAGTACAGTTTCGTGCAGAACCCATTCTGGAACAACCTTCGGATGCAGCCCACGGAATGTTCCGTTCCGTATGAAACAGTACCGAAACCGCCTGCATTTGATTCGCACAGAGTGACCGCCTGCATGAATCGATTCTTTGGAGAGTCTCTACCACGTCCTACCACCCCAACCTTGGGTCCCGAAATTACGGATTTGTGTAACGAACTGATGGACTCGCTAACACTCTTTCCTCACCCGCCCCGGAAGAAGAAGAAAAGCCACCCGGAGCGCTGAAACATTGAGATCACCGCCCTCGAGCTCAGGTTCGATCAGGGACTAAACCCATCCACCGAGATTAGGAGACGCCTCAACAAACCGATGCATGCGTAGCAACATGTTTTCGGTGAAAGTACGTACCCCACTTCATTCGGGGAGCAGACAGTACAGGTGAAACCTGGAACACGTCCAGTCGACCCGCCGACATACCGACTTCCAGCACCCAAACTTCGCATACTACGAGAAGAACCTTCCGCCTTTCATAAAAAGGAAATGATCGAAAAGTGAGCCATTGCAGTGAATCGATGATCTGCCTCATGTATACAGGGTGATTCCTATAGTACCTGCCACCGTTTGGGAGCGTGTAGGTGGTGCGTAGGGGAGTATTTTGATATAGGACACTTGGGGTCGGAAATCTAAAATAAGGGTGCCAGAGCCAAATTTACCTTCTGGAATTTCGCGCCTGTAGGTAGGCAACCCAACCGGCCGGCGGTGCACACGGAGCGATCTCAGGCGGCGATGTGTGGCTGACACTTGATCAGAATTTTGTTTAAACCCACGAAATCCCGTCTGCAACGACGCGTATCAAGTGAATAAACACTATGGCAATAGTATAATAATAGTTGGCTAGATGTAGGAAGTGCATTGAGAACAACGGTGGCCACGTTGAACACTTGTAAACGTTATTGCTTTTGACTGTCGTTTTCCCTCCTTCCCTCCCATGTCGCTTCCTCGCGCTAACTCGCTCTGCATCGCTCCGCGCGAAACGTCGGTCGGTTGGGTTGCCTACATACAGGCGTGAAATTCCAGAAGATAAATTTGGTTCTGGCGCCCTTATTTTAGATTTCCGACCCCAAGTGTCCTATATCAAAATACTCCCCTAGGCACCCCCTATACGCTCCCAAACGGTGGCAGGTACTATAGGAATCACCCTGTATGTAGCAAAAGCCCGTTGCGCATTAGCAATTTAGATCTTCGAGCAGTCCCGAAGATAAGAACAATACCGACTTTGATTTTATCGATTCAAAAGGATGCCATTTGGGTTGAAGAATGCCCCGTTCAGTTTCAAGTGGCAAACGGATCGCTTCCGCAGCGGGATACCGGAAGTGCCGCTCCTATCCCACTTTGATGATTTAACAGTGTTATCCAAAGACGCCGACCAGCACCTTAAGGATCTGGATTAAGTATTCCGGCGACTTGAACAGTTCCACCTTCAAGTTCGTCGCCAAAAGTGCCACATTGGGGAGCTCTTTGACATGCTTAAAAACGATGTGATCGAAGAGTGCGGCTCTGCTCGGTCCGCCCCAAAAGTCATGTCAACTCAAAAACAAGAACCACCTTCGTGCCGTCCTTTGGATTGGATGCCATTCGGGTTGAACAATGTCCCCTACAACTTCCAGAGGCTAGTGGATCGCTTCCGCACTGGGATGCGTATTGCCATTCTGTACTATTATTCAGAGAAGCTGTGGTCTGATTCGTAGGATACTATGGCTTCAGGGTAAAATGTAACTTTACAATAAAATAAATGCCACTGTGCTAGGCCATAGATTCCATAGAGTCCAGCGCTAGAGGTTTCTGATTTATCAGAAAAAACTCACATTTTCACATGGACTTCTGAGCTTGCTTCGTAATCGGGTCGAAAATAAAAACCAGAATTTAGTAAATGGTCGAATTTAATAAATTTAAAAATCCTTTTCCTTAGTTTTATATATGTACCAAAATACAAACTCCCAATATACTGTCAAAAGAAATATTCCTAAAAATCTATGAATTCGGCTGCGCTGTTAAAAACAATTCCCTAGGCGATCACCCTCACAACGAATTTCTCTTTTTGTAATGATTTTGGAATTCCGTGTTGAAGTTGCAGTCCTAAGGCGTTGACATTTTGTACTTAAATAGGAAAAGCTTCAATAACCCAAAATTAAAATGAACAAACAGAAGTTACAGCAGCTTTTACTTTTCCGTATTAATTCGGAAGAGGTCTCTAGATAAATATACTCTTGGGTAGAGTTTTCTCCGGGTCAAAAATACCTTGGTGAACAGATCGCGATGAATTGGCAATGTTAGTTATCCATTTCGTAATTATTTATATTTTCGCCCGCTAGAAAATCCGAAACGGAACCAGAAATTAGTTTAATCGCGCCCAAACTCTGCCCTCACCTGGTGCATAAACCATCCCTCTCCAGAGCTCTGTCAGCCAGAAAAACCGAAAGGGAACCAAGCGAAATGGAAAGAATCCTGTTAACTGTTAATACAGTGATACGGTATGAATAACTATTGATTGCCATTAAGACCCGCAGTCATAATCTATCTATCTACTCCCATGAGTCGGCAGGTAAGTCACACTCATTATCAATCATAAGTTTCTGACGAAGATAGTCACATTCTTTCTTCACTCTCCCCGTACTGGTTCTTGTGGTGGAAAAGTCTGGGGAAGTCTGGTGGTAGTCTGCAAGGGAGATGTGTGCGGTAACGGTTGAGAAAATGCTATTTTGGCAGTCTTAACAAGAGCGCACTGCTTCCTTTGGCCTCTTTGCGCTGAATTTCTTTCCCCAACTGATAAGCATAATATATCTGCTACGAAGCTGCTCTAATAAAGGATACCGGCTCGCAAAAGGAACCCAGCTACCATCAAAAATTCAAATTAAAAGTATGCAGGAGACAATACACGTATAAGATGTGTTGCGTACACTACAATACAATATTATATACTCCATGCAACATGGCCGCCGATCTCAGCAACTAATCAAAGATTAGACACTCTATTGTCGCCACTGTCTCGCTAAGTTCATTGTACGCTTTAGTACTCTTCACCCCATCGTATATTTCATTCGTAAGTTGCTATCGATTTCACTTCATAGTTCATTTTTCTGCCAACAGAGGTCATACAAAGCATCTTTTGAATTTTACAATAAGTTCCCTTCCCTTGGTCTTTCTTCGCCCGCGCACAACTTAGTCTTAATGATCTTATAGAAGAACGTTACGATCGTGGCTTGTGAAAATCTAACCTGCCATTTAATACTTGACTATTTCATCCTTTTTTCTAAGATCTTTCTGAAAACCCCAAACTGAGAATTGGCACCGTCCGTCTTAAAGTTATTAAGTAGTATGAAGATGAAACATGCGACAGAGACGGTCACAAGCCACCTGCACAAAATGGGACTGACTAACTGGTCGCGGTGAGGAAGAAGAAATACCACACTCCGCCATTTGCAATGTGAGGTATATACAAAGGCAGGTGAACGCTAAAAATGGACAAATTAATCAAGATGAAGTAACGAGGGTTCGCTCTATCAAAATCCTAGCCTTTAGTTATGCTTAACTGAAGGAATAAAAAACATTTTCCATCTTTGCTACTCCAATGAATGGATTGATGCCGTGACGTTGGCGTTGCGTTCTCTCGTTTTATACTCCGGGATAAAATATTCAAAGCCCTGGGAGAATCGCCGACCTTGAGCGGTTTCTCGAAAGTTCAAGAATTATTGCTGGTTGTTTTGCGGGTGTGTATTCGTGGCTGTCTGTCTAAACCAAACAATCAAACAACAGACGTTCAACGAATTTTCCACTCTCTTACATAGTAAACTGAAATCTGCGATTAATAAACGGCTAATACTTCACCGTCTAATTGCCCGGGGAAGTACTTTATGCAATAATTGTGACGATGCAATAAACCTGTACGGTAGCTCGATGCTTTATGGTAACAAAATAGCTTTCAATGGAATAGTTAGAAAGCACTCCATGCTTAGATTGTAGAATGTAGATCGCTGTTCCTAACTTGTAATCGATTAATGTCCATGCTAGTTAATCACTTGGTGGTCGGATTCTTTACTTTCGCACAGTTAATTTCAGTGAAAACAATTGAACTCACAATCATCCCGTTAAGTTAAAAATGAGAATAGACGTATACTGACTAACTCTTCATTTATCGGGGATGTCGATCCTCAATGACGCCAATGATTAGGTGCAACAACCTCAACTGACTTTCTAAACGTGTTTGCGTATGTATGCTTATGAATATGTTTGCTGACACATATTCCCACAGGAATTACTAATAGCAGGTGAACTTTAATTACATAAATGTTGCACTGATTAACATTTCCAACATGCAACTACCATACAGGTTAGTAGCATCGTGATAGCAAATTTGGAGAATCAAATCACAGCCTACTTCTAATCTGCATCAACCGCCCTTAAAGTTATTCTACATCTGCAGTATTTTTCCACGTTTTACTTTTCAGCGTGTAACAAGCTCTGGTCAATAATACAAAATAGGTCAGACGTGCACTTTGAAACAACGAACGATGTTCATAATAATTTTCGTAGAAAAAAACGTAATAAGTATAATAAAGCTTCTGAAGACACTCAATCATGCCTTCTATTTATAATAAAAGTGAGGTAATAAAACGGAAAGGGATGTTTACGTTTTCTTTGCTATTTACGGAGAAAGCACAAGACTTGTGTACTGTTATGGATGGATCCGGGTTAAAGTGCAGCGATCATTTCTCCCGTACATTCTTCAACAGGTTATAAAACGTCACCCCCTAGCGGTTATTAAATTTATATTTCGGACATTAAATTTAAATTAGTTTTGTCGTCGTTTCTTCCCTTTTATTACTACATTGTAATTTAAAAACCCGATAAATTTAATTAACCTGCTCTTTATTTAGATGTAGTGAAACAAAGCGCTTTTGATCCCAAATATTCCACTTTTTACTGCACAAAGGGCCGCTTGTGCTAATATTTGAACAATGGGATTAATGTTTCGAACTACCGACTAGTTCTGTCAGGACTAACAGTGTTTATATTTAATTACAGTTGGGTTTTTGACATACTTATCAGGGGGTTTTGTATATAATAATCATCGGGAAATTGCAATTCACGCCCGGTTAGCATAAAGAGAAATTAATTTACACAGATGAAAGTGATAATGGATAATTAATTGGGTGATGTTATTGTGTCGACTGGTTGTTTCATTTTGTTAAATTATGTAGCAAATTATAATAACAAACCTTTGTTGACATACTTAATCCGTACATTCTGTTGCTGTTTTATATACATCAAATTTAATAAGCAAACATTTCAAAGGGTGGAATAAGTCAGGTGACGCGCAGTTGATAAAACGAAAAATGAGGGTCAAATATACTAGGGTTGTAGTTCTCAACGTAATCTCTTGTACTTTTACGTCGTTCTGTAAACAATACATTACCGAATATTTTTGTCGTTCTAAACAATTTTTTTCGCATCCAATCCACCTTTTCTTTACTTTTATGGGCACATAAAATGTAACACATGAGGTTTTATAGAAGCTGTCGTTTCTAAGCTTAGGTATATTTTTATGTACTTTTTTTTCACTCTCGGGGAGAGTTTTATGGCGAATAGTAAATAGATTTACGTTGAATAAGTTTGACAAATTGAATCTATTGTTCAAATCTCGAAAGGACGCTAAAGATGAAAGTGTTCTCGCAGGTACTTTGGGGATGAAGCGTTCGACGAGATCGGATATGTGTCACTAGATGTAAGACATTCTTTGACCTGAACGGATACAGTATCGTATAGAAATCATTTATAGGTTTGCGAATTCTTGGATATAAGAAGCTTGAGGACTGAGATTAGACAATCGTTAATCAAAGCCTCCAGCCTGAGGGTAATTTAGTCGAGATAAAATATTCAGTAGAATTGGAATTCTATAGTAACTCATCGTAGTTTCCAGTCATTCTATAACATTAAAGCATGGAACTGCCGTACAGATTCATTAGTTAGTAATAATGGAAGTATACAATTTTCCACGCGAAATACAGTCAGTAATTAATCACAGACGTGTCAGTACACTAACTAAGAAAGTAGAACGTTCCTTGAACGTCTGTTACTTGATTATTTGATTAGATAGTCACGAAGGCACACACGTTTTAGGTTTTGACATTTGTGCTTCGAGCTTAGGATTTTAAGGTTTGAGATCAGTAGTTAGACTTTTTTTACGTTTTACGTTTGATAACTTAGGTTCTGGGTTTTAGATTTGTGATTTGATATTTAACCCGTGAGATCTTTGGATTCAAAATCTGAGAATCGAAGGTTTGAAGCTTTGCTAGATATTAAACATTGAGGGTTTAAATTTCAGTACCAAACTATTTGAGTTTTAAGGTTTCAAATTTGTGAAATCCTGTTTTAGGTTAGCATTTTGCACTTTGATTCCCCCGCGAACTCTACGTTAGTCTTCTGACCCGTCGTGTTTAAGGTAGTGAGTTTGGAGTTTGGCATTTTAAGGTTCAGGTTTAGGTTTGGAGTTTGGCGTCTGAGCTTCAAGATTTGACATTTTGAGTTGATGTGTTAATTGTAGGAGTTGAGGTTTTATGTATGAGGTTGTGTGTGTGAGTTTAACGTTTAAATATTGAAACCCAAAACTTACGCCCTACATAACAGAAATGGCAAAGTCAAATTTCATAGAAAATATTTAGATGAAACTAATCTGTAAGGTGCTAAATATGCAAACTTACATCATAGTGTTGGGTCAAAACGAGAGGATTAGGCATTTGAAGTTTGAAGTGGGTTCACTTTTTAAGGTTTGGGGAACGTGATTTAATGTCGTCAGTTTGCAGTTTGGGAATCTATGTGATTATTCAGGTTTGAGGTAAATTTCATAAAAATATTTTGATGAAACAAACCTCTAAGGTGTATGGTGGGGATTAGTGTTGGGTCAAAAACGAAGGAATTAAGGATATGTAGATTTCGGTAAGATGTAAGAATGGACGTTTTCTGTTTGACATACAACGTTCGAAATTGAAAGAGGTGAAGTTTTGCAGTTTCGGAGTGATGGATTCCGAAATATTTAAGTTTTAGGGTTCAGGGGCTTTGGGGTTATGGACGTTTTGACGGATTCAGATTTTGGGTTTTTACATTCGGAAATTTAAGACACACAGATTTATCTTTAAACCCGACGCTTGAGACTATCAGCTACAAGTTCGAGGCTTAAATGTGCGAACTCAAGGCTTTAATTATGAAGTATTAGGACTTGAAGGTCGGAAACCGATGCTTTAGTCTAGAACTCGCTGATTATCGTAATGAGGTTTGAAGTTTCGGATTTAGAGTTTGGAGATTCAACTTAGGGTTTTGTGATTGGCTGCCTGACGTTTGAACTGAAAGCTAAAAGTTCAATAAAATCTCAACATGTGCCCCCCCACACACACATAGGCCGGCACGTTGTAACGAAGCACCCGCTTTCGTACTGATTTATACCAGTTTTAATGACCACAACGTACCGGGTGACCCAATAAGACAGTTCCTCGGTCTCGAGAACCGTTCGTCATATGACAGGAGAAAGAAATTCGGTCATGAAAAATGGCTGAAAAATATTTTCAAGTTCTAAAAATGACTAACTGAGGGCGTAACTGCCATCTTAAAAATTTTAAAATTGCATTTTCTTTTAATTTCGCATAAACAAAAAAAAATTTCTCATTTTTAAAGAGAACCAGTTTATCTATCATTTTCGTAAAAACAAAAACTGAGTTATTTCAAAAACAAAGATGGTGTGGGGCGTTCAAATATTTTTGCAATAACCTGCTTTAACTTAACCGTTTGACCGATTTTAACAAATTTGGTATCGTTGAAAAGAGCATTTCTTGGTCAACAAGAATCAACCAAAATATAGTTAATTAAAAATTAATAGTATAGTTTTGACACTATGATCCAAAATCCTAAAAAAATTAAAAAAATCAAATGGAATGATATGACTTTTTCTTTATGAAAAAGTAGCCAAATAACATCTAAAGAGGCCAGTGAAAACCGTTTATCAAAATCTCGTTCCTAACCTCAAATATTGGAAAAAAGAGATTAATTAATTAATTATTAAAAATGCTTGACTTGTACCTTAAATTTACTTTTTACGTATTTCCGGTATTTGTCGATGGCGCGAAAGAAAAGCACCCTACACTTTTAGGTCGGCCTTGGAAAATTAAACAAATGAAACACGATGCATTATAAAATAATAACAGCCGTAATTTGTAAATTATTCTGCTGCGTTTACACTCAGAAAGTGCAGGTTTTTGAAAGTCTTTTCTAAAATGCCGATTTCTAACCAAGAAGCATTTAATATGCTGGCGATATATTTTGAGTATTTTCAAAAACTTCTATTTGCGTTATCCGAATCGATCACGAACCATCGCCGCCAGCTTCTTGATTAGAAATCGGCATTTCAGAAAAGATTACAAATTCAAAAAACTGCACTTCCTGAATGTAAACATAGCAGAATAATTTACAAATTACGGCTGCTATTATTTTATAATACATCATGTTTCATTTGTTTAATTTTCTGCTAAAAGTGTAGGGTCCTACTCCAAACAATCTTTCGCGCCATCGACAAATACCGGAAATACGTCAAATAAGATACAATTTAAGCAATTTTTATAATTAATTAACTAATCTCATTTCTCAATATTTGAGGTTAGGAACGATATTTTGAAAAACCGTTTTCACTGACCTCTTTGGGTGTTATTTGGCTACTTTTTCATAAAGAAAAAGTCATATCATTCCATGTGATTTTTTTAATTTTTTTAGGATTTTGGATCATAGTATCAAAACTAGCCTCCTGGCGGCGAAGGATTCAACTAAATTAACTATATTGTTGATGTATATGGTTGATTCTTGGTGACCAAAGAATGCTCTTTTCAACGATTCCAAATTTGTTAAAATCGGTCAAACCGTTAAGAAGTTAAAGCAGGTTATTGCAAAAGCAATTGAACGCCCCACACCATCTTTGTTTTTGAAATACCCGAGTTTTTGTTTTTACGAAAATGATAAATAAACTGCTTCTCTTTAAAAATATGAAAAAAGAATGTTTATTATGCGAAATTTAAAGAAAATGCAATTTTAAAATTTAAGACGGCAGTTACGCCCTCCGGTGGTTATTTTTAGAACTTGAAAATATTCTCCAGCGATTCTTCATAATTGATTTACCCAACAATTTTTTTTACCCCTAAGTCATGTGACGAACGGTTCTCGAGATATGGCCGAGGAACGGTCTTATTGGGTCACCCGGTACATTGATGGAATCTACCAGCATTATTGAACACCCGGTATGTCGATTCATTCAAACGGGCTTCCTTACGAAAAACTATAGCATCCGGACCTATTTATTTAAGTTTTTGAAATTCGAAATGGAAGGTAGAAGTAAGTGCTTTAATTTGCAGTGCCATTTAGCCGCCAATAAGGAAACCCCCAAACTTATAAGCACGCAGACATGATAGAGAAAGTTCAAAAAAAATTAGTGCGAATAGTGTATTTTAGGTCGACTCAAAATTTTCCACATTTAATCTCTTACTCCAACCAACTAAAATTTTTAAATAGTGTGCACGGTATTAAAATCTCAAGTTTACAAATCCAACGCGAAGTGATCTGTGCTACCTTTGTGTACAAGATACTGAATAATCACCTAAATGCCCCAGAATTGCTTCAGGAAATTAAACTCAAAGTGCCACATGTTAAATTAAGGAAAAACGATATCATCTTTTTAGTGACCACTCCGTCATCGCCACTATCGAGGAGCCTGTTGGCTTTAAATAAGAAGTGCCGTGAGAGAGACATCGATGTATTTCACGGCTCTTTGAATGAATTAATTAGTCATATAAGATCGTAATTACTGTGTAGTTTTAGTTTTAAGTACAGCATCCCAGTGCCATGTAATTGGAATAATTGTATTCTGTATGGTAGCTGGCTAAACAAATAAATAAATAAATAAATAACTAAAACAGGATGCCGTATCTAATTATTCAGGTTTATAATATTGTCCCCATAGCCTCCGAAGGCTCTCGTTTTTTGGAAGACGAGTGGAAATTGATATATGATTTTAGTAATAACAGATTGTGGTTTTCTAAAGTTTCGTAACAACGACCATTAAAACTGCAGGGTTGGGCAGTTTAGTTAGTTGAACAGGTCTCTTACACGACCCGAGAATGTAATCAAGGGATGTTAACTGGACTACCGAGTTTGGAAATCTTAGCCCAGAAATTTCAGTGAGCATAAATACCGATAGCTAAGCAGGATGTGTTGCAGCATACTTCGTCTGACTAGGTTATGTTTAGTATCATTCGAAGCGCGCTAATTTATCAAGATCTTTGAGACTAGTCCCAGATTTTTATGGTAATGGGGGACCGAGTAATCAATCCAGTTTTAATTAATGATCCTTTTCTCCCGAGTACGCTTCCCGGATGGATAATCCGCTGTTCCCTTTTTCGCATATCTTTTGGAATTCTATACAAGGTATCAGGGTGTTTTAGAAGGGTATTAGAGAAGGGTATTAGAAGGGTACCGTATCTTTGCTTTTTTCCGTAAACTTATTATGCATCCGTGCGGTATTTGAACTTCATCCCGCTTTAATTTTAGTTTTGGAAAGCGTTTGATATTTTTTTCTTCTGTTAATGATAAGGAGTTTTGTTTTTTCCCGTAGTTTTTTTTAATTAAGGAACTATTTGCGCTCTCCGCTTAGTGACCTCAATTCTGTTTTAGACCTTCTTCTAATTGCTCGCTTGCCGTTTCTCTGACAGAATACATGTGGCTGCCGAAAGCGTTACGAAACCACCCCCTTAAACAGAAGTAAGGGTTGAAACCTCCCAGACAGTCATCCGAGAGCAAAAGATTGAAAGTTGGCACTGCGCATGCGCAAAACCAAATCTTGAAACTGGCGTTATATTTGCTTTTATTCCAAGTGGCTATGTATCAAATTTTATTTAAATGCCCATTGGATATATTTCTTCCAAACGTCCCAATCGCCCTTTGTAGGTACTTTCTTTTGACAATTCAGTCTTAAGATATAAGGAATTATAACCGATCACGACAAGGGATGGAGGAGGAAGACTATGGTTATTATAAATTAATTTCTTTCGTTGAGACCTTTCATTAGAGTACCATGAAGGATCAAACTAGTTCAACTCCCCCCCCCCTTCCCCTCCACCCCGTATTTTGATAAGAGGACAAAAAGAAGGTCCTTTAATTAGAATACAATGAGAGATAAAATTAATTTTTAACCAATTTATTTCGATGAGACCTTTCATTAGAATACCATAAAGGGTAGAACATGTGCCCCCCCCCCCCCCAGTGTAACATCGCACCACTAAAGGCATACGTATGCAAAATCTGAGACCAATTGGTTGTCGTATGTAAAAGTTATGCACGTTTTACTTTCAAAAACAGCATCTCAGTTAATAATTCGTGGGTGGGCCCCCCTTTTAGACAGCGAAATTTGATGACCTAGAAACCCAAACTTGAATCCCCTAAATACCAAACTTCAAGCTACGAACTTACACTTCAAACATTAAACTCAAAACTTTAAGATTCAAACCTTATGAATGCCTTAAATGTCAAACAACAAACTGAAAACCCAAAAGCCAAACCTGAAATCTCACACTTCCAACTGAAAAAACTACCTTAAACACTCTAAAATTCAAGTCCAAAAATTCCAAAACTTGAACGACAAATGACAAACCTAAATCACCAAATCCTAAACCTCAAAGAGGAGGACTGGAGTATTAGTCCAGGAAATAGAGACTGAAAATGGACCATTTCCTGCAAAATGAGAAGTAGTTCAAATTTTTTTTGCATGTCATGAAAGAATATCTGGTGGTTAAGAAACCAAGTTTTCGACCACCCCTTGTGCTTCCCCCGCACCACCCTTAAAACCAAAGAAATTTGGTTGGTTTTTTAGTTTTTCAATCATATCTTTTTATAGATTCATTTTACAAAAAAATATTGTTATCAGAAATTGTAGACTATAAAATTCTACACAACTTTGATATACACTACTTTTTTGTGAAATGTTTATTAAAAACGATATAGAGCTTCAGAGTTGATTATATTTTTAAGAATTCTGAAATTTCTATGTAGATGTTTTAACCAAATTTTAAACTTTATCTCTATAATTAAGAGTTTTATGAGAAAATATCTTGAACTTATCGTGGTATAAATCCCCCTACGCTGCACCCTTACCAAAGGGGATGCATAATAATTCAACTTTCAACCCTTGCTAGTGGGGGGATATTTGAATCACTGTGAGATTGTAGGGCTTTCTAATATACGTTTGAAACAAAAAAATTATCTCACTTCAGTTCAGCTTCATCCTTAAAATCCTTCATCCCCCCTCCCACGCCCCCCCAACCGCGGTAGGAATAGATATTTAAAGAGGAATAGAACACATAATATATAATAAGCGTTGTACTCTCTGACTAACTTTCGCCACAAGAGCGTTTAATTATCTATTTTTACCACGCGCGGGGGAGGGGGTGAAACTGAACTGAAGTGAAACAATTTTTTAATTTTAAAAGTATATTAGAAAGCGCTACAATCTCGCAGGGATTCAATTATCCCCACTAGCAAGGGTAGAAAGTTGAATTATTATGCATCCCCATTGGTAAGGGTGCAGGGTAGGGGGGTTTATACCACGATAAGTTCAAGATATTTTCTCATAAAACTCTTAATTATAGAGATAAAGTATAAAATTTGGTTAAAACATCTACATAGAAATTTCAGAATTCTTCAAAATATAACCAACTCTCAAGCTCTATATCTTTTTTAATAAACTTTTCACAAAAAAGTAGTGTATATCAAAGTTCTGTAGAATTTTATGGTCTACAATTTCTGATAACAATATTTTTTTCTAAAGTGAACCATTAAAAAGACATGATTCAGAAACTAAGAAACCAACCAAATTTCAGGGGTTTTGGAGGTGGTACGGGGGAAGCACAAGGGGTGGGAGGTCGAAAACTTAGATTCTTAACCACCAGATGACGGTCTATGACATGCAAAAGAAATTGGAACTACTTCTCATTTTGCAAGTTAAAACCCTCTATTCCCTGGACTATATGAAAGTTTGAGTTTTATTTTTTGGGTTTTGAGTGTTCTGTTTTGAGCTAATATCGTCCATCTTGATGCGTCAAGCATACAGCGTCAACCCTTAGGTTCTACAAGCTTCTAGTTAAATGCTTCCGGTTGGGTTTCAATCTCCCCGTCTTGAATTTGGATCGCGTTTCGAACTTTAGGCTGCAACCTTCAACAGTCTGAATTTCCAGGTATCATGTTTGGGTTTTTACGAATCGGGTACACATTTAGAGTCTAAACTTGGACTCTGAAGGTTCAGGTCAGATTTTGATTTGGTGGTTTGCGTTGGACGTTTGGAAGGGCTTCTAGTTTCTTTGATTTTCACCGCACTATTTTCTAGCTACTTGGCTCTTAAAGTTTTAGGTTTGACAATGGATCTTGTAGTCATGACGCGTGTTCTATGAGATGACGTTTGTTTGATCGACGTTTGTGCAAGTTTAAGGGTTGAAGTTCGAAATTGGCTGCTCGAGATTCCAGGTTTGCATGTTGAAATTCATAGTTTGAGCCCTACAGTTGAGGAAGTATTGAACGCATATGTAAAATTTTATACAACACTATTTCGATGAAGCTAATCTGTATGGTGCCAAATATGATAGTCAATAATCTCTTCGAGAACACTACCATCATTAAAGATACCGTAAAGTATCAAGTTCTAAACATAAAACCACACAGGAACTTATAAGAGAATAATAGCTGCTTGGAACTAGCAGGGATCTATTTAGTAAACACAATTTCACAATTAAACGAAGGAGTTAATACTGCTATAAGTGCTATCGTATTCTGCGCAAATACGTTCCCAAGGAAAATACCGATGCGATAACGATCCTTCTTGAGAACACTGAGTATTTTAATTACGTAGAGCAGTACTAATAATTCAATTGGGACTTAGATAACAACTAATGTTCGGTTCTATTCGATAGATCATAATCATAACAGAATGCTTTTCGTTTTTTGTACACCAATAAGTCGACTACTACGATGCAACTAATCTGTACGGTTGTGTTCAGGGTTTAGTGGAATGATTATTATAATTGAACACGAAACGCCTTGAAACAAACATCTGCATAAATCAGAAGGGCACTTTTATAAATAACTAAAACGTAGACCGTGACGTGCCTTATGTTTTATTAGGCGCAGAAAGCGCGTTATGTGTTTCCTTAAAATTGAATTGTACTACGTATATTTTCCGGAAGTATCCCACAGGTTTGAGCTCAATACCGTGAATAGATCGTCAAACATTTGCATATATATTTCCCACCTCCTCGCCGACGATGGATTGCTTTCCATCAGCTTTGGACTTTATCCTTCTGCGTTCAATTGTTATTATACGCGGATTTATTCGAATAAATAAGGAAACGCGCGAATTGCGTGCTCGGAAAATATGGTAGGCGGCGGCGGCGGTCGTAATAAAATCGTATGAACCTCGATCTCTGCAATCCAATTGTGAACCAATACTATAAAAAGTGTAAAGTCAGCTCGACATTACTTACTTTTACGGCGTCTCCTTCGGAAAATTTCGACTGGTGACGTCTCACCCTTTCTACCGAAGGATTTCGGAATATTCTCTCGGACAATCTGTTTTTTTTTTATTCAAATGTGCGACCTGTTTACGAGCCTCGTTATGGATAATATGATAAGAAGAATGCATCGTGTAACGTTTTGTAGCCCGAAGGCACAAAAAAACGAGTTGAATTTTCGGTTGTGTATTATGAAAGCGTCCTTTCCCCTGAACGTGTTGTTTATGTAACCAAGTTGACAAGCAAAGCTATCACTATCACAAAAGTTTAATGTTAACTTAGGTGTGCCCCAAGGATCTGTGCTGGGTCCATTAATTTACTTATTATATGTAGCGGACTTGCCACATTTTATTAATAACGGCTTTTTAATTAGCTTTGCGGATGATACTACAATAGCAGTATCTGCCGATAATATAAATAGCCTGTCTCGAGCCATTGACTCAGTCAGAGCCGACTTTGGAAGTTGGTGCACTAAAAACCACTTAGTTCTGAATAAGGATAAAACTGTAGGGCTGTACTTTGGTAAACCTAACATTGACTCAATTATCAACAATGGTGATTACATTAAGTTTCTAGGCACCTTTGTAGATACAAATCTTACGTGGACAAAACATGTTGACCATGTGGTGAAGAAACTAAATAGCGCATATTATATTATATTGAAGCTAATTCATATTCTCGATAAAAGTGCCCTGCTCACGGTGTACCATGCAATAGTATTCCCACATATGACGTTTAATATTATAGCGTGGGGAAATTCCTCCGAAATATCTAGAGCGTTTGTAGCTCAAAAAAGGATCATTCGCCTTATGTTTAAACTCAAGCCACTAGAATCCTGCAAACCCACATTCAAAAACCAAAAATTGTTAACACTTCCGTCTGTATATATATACAGGGTGTTTTTTTGGGAGCTTTAGTTAAACGTTTCTGGGAAAGTAAAATACGTAGGTTTTTGAAAATTTGTACTTAGGAGTTACTCTGAAGGCCGGATCGATGTAAAATATTTTCAAAATGTCCGCACTTCCGGAAACACCGGAAGTAGATAGTAATTCCGTTATTTTAAATGGCAACCCCTATTTTTTATTGCATTTTTGGATTCTACGTGAAATTTCAGTTCTTTTGATACCCATATGTCGATATCTGCCATTTATGATTTTTAAGTTATTTTGACTTTAAGAACAAAAATGGTGGATGCAGATGGTACCTTGATAATTGATTACTTGAAAACGGTTATAGTCATGGCAACCCATTTTTATCAGTGCATAGAGAATGAATAGGGCTTTCTTTTAGTGTACTTAAAAAAAAGTTAAGTTGCGTACAACCGCACCTATGGAGATCCAAATTGAAGAAACTTCAAAATCCATAAACTCAGTTTTTTTAAATGGAATTACCATGTTCTTAATATTGCATGAGATAGAGAATCGAAATTGGCATATTTTGATATTACATGTTCCTATAGCTATTTTTAACAGTTTCTGATTTATTCCCATTCCATTGAATTGATCTCGGAATTGATGCCATTTTTTTCGCATTTTCTTTTTAGTAGTTGGCCATGATTTTATAACAATCGAATTTTAAACAAATCAAGGAATGGAGTCTTTAATACCATTGATTCTAGTTCTAGTCTAAATAATTCATTAATAAATAACTCATTTATTAAGGATATAGGACGGAACATTTTTGAAAAATTTGTTAATCTTGCATTTGCAATTCAATTCATTTTCTTAAATATTCTCTTGTAGAGCTTTGTATCACTTGTGCTTCAACCGTTTGTAGTGCATTAGGGGTACAAAATTTCCAAAATTCATACAATTTCGTTCCAGTTTTAGAATGAATGTACGGAAAGCACGCGCCGCGATTCTGCCCATTTCACCATAAATAACAATTAAATTCCAAAATAGGTGAAACCACTGCGAGTCATTTTTGAAAAACTTATGTTAACCTATAACAGTGGGTGATGGATTAGTGTCACTAGATTTGTTTAAAATTCAATTGTTATAGAATCATGGCCGACTACTAAAAAGAAAATCCGAAAAAAATAGTGTCAATTCAATAAAATGGGAATAAGTCAGAAATTGTTACAGATAACTATAGGAACATGTATTGTCAAAATATGCCCATTTCGATTCTCTATCTCATGGAATAGTAAGAACATGGTCATTCCATTTAAAAAAACTGAGTTTTTAGTCTTTGAAGTTTCATAAATTTGGATATCCATAGGGGCGGTCGTATGCAACTTAACTTTTTTTTAAGTGCACTAAAAGAAAGCCCTATTCATTCTCTATGCACTGATAAAAATAGGTTGCCATGACTACAACCGTTTTCAAGTAATCAATTATCAAGGTACCATCTGCGTCCGCCATTTTTTTTCTTAAAGTCAAAATAACTTAAAAACCATAAATGGTAGATATCGACATACGGGTATCAAAAGAAGTGAAGTGAAATTTCACGTAGAATCCAAAAATGCAATAAAAAATAGGGGTTGCCATTTAAAATAACGAAGTTACTATCTACTTCCATTGTTTCCGGAAGTGCGGCCATTTTGAAAATATTTTACATAGATTCGGCCTTCAGAGTAACTCCTAAGTACAAATTTTCAAAAACCTACTTATTTTACTTTCCCAGAACCTTTTAACTAAAGCTCCCAAAAAAACACCCTGTATAGGTTATGTATATTTGTATACCACAATATGCACCAGTTCACCACACTAAGCTCCTACCACACTTACTTTACAAGAAAGGGTGCATCCCTGTCCATCCCTAAGCATAACTCTGCTAAATACGAAAAAAGTCCCGCATATAGTGGCATTAAGATGTACAACGCGTTGCCTCCCAATATAACTATGGAAAAGTCACCACACATGTTCAAACAAAAATTAAAAGCATTTTTACTGGAGAAAGCGCTATATAAAGTGAGCGATTTTATTGTTTAGTGTTAGTTTACCTATGTGTTTGTGTTTTTATACAAAATTTATGTATCGTTTATGTGACTTTGTCAATATCAATGTTATATCTATTGATCTGCTGACAGCAAATATATATTATTATTATTATTGTCGGTGTTTCTTGTGAGAACTCAGGTCTAGCCTGGTTAACTAATCGCACGGATTAAAATCAAGTAACGATTAGTGTCTGTGTCTGGTGAAGTTATGTAGGGTTCTAAAGAAAAATAAAAAATAAAATAAATATTCACACACTCACATTGGAAATCTAGAGATAGTATGTAATTCATACTTACCAACATAGCTATTAATGGCTATTATTATTATTATTATTATTATTATTCAAAGCATTCATCAGGTAAGTTATAAAACGAAACATCCATAAAGCACGGTAATAGCTGCTTGCATAAGTGGAATTACTCGAATTACCTACATTTTAGTCGCGTGTCTTTAAGGCCTGGAGGAGGAATTAATTATTCATTTTAATTGGAACATTGCTATGTGGTGGTTATTAGATTGTGAAAGGTATTTGTGAGTCGATTGTTTACAGGAACCCGTTTCTGATATGCATCAATTTGAAAACTGCGTTTCAATTTGAATTAATTGCACACCGTTGGGAAGATTGTTGTAACCCCAGCATGTACTAGACGAGCACGTTCGCTTCTGTTTGTAATTTCTAGCCGTAAGCAACGTTAAGGTGGAAGAACTGGACATTTTGCACCATGAAATTGAATTCAAATCTCCCTACCCCACTGATAAAGAAGTTTACAGTAATATTCATGTAGAATAATTTCTGAAATTCCCTTAAACCCATAGATTTGGGTTCGTGCTACGAAACCGAGCTAATATCTATAGACTCCACAGCCATTTCGATTATTAGATTGACACACCAAATATTTACGATAAATTACAGGTGGTTGAAACAACTGAACTGGTGGTTTAATTTCTTAAAATTACAGGTGGTCGATTGAACTGCTCTCAGCCCTTTCTAATACAAATGAAACACACTCTACGGTAATTTACCGGTGGCTGATTACAGTTTTTCTGACCGCTTGGCACTAATTTTCTACCCAATCAGGTTTCTTGACACACCCCACGTGGACCAATTTCTCGCAAAGTTAGCAAAACCTACGCTACATAGCAAGCTTGATAAAGACGGCTTTGTAATTCTAGTCCTGTACCACGACTTCTCAGCGTCTCAAGGTTTCACACGCATTTTAAAAGTCAACACCGCATTTCAAGACCAATGCCCACATACAAAATCGAAACAAAATTATGAAATCAAGGGAGTCAAAAATTTGACACGTTCAGCACCAGACCAACAGATATTTCCGGTTAATGAGAGAGGGAGATATATTATTACCCACCAGACCGTCGACCAATCGCAATCCTCTCCACGCCAACCCCAATAAACGTAGTATACGAGAAGTCCGCATTAGTAGCACTTCATCACCGACCTTCGAGGGTCAAATTTAAGGTACTGTGCAGTTAATTGCGAATGCGTTCACTAACAGACATTAATCGCATTTGAGAACAAAATAATTTTCCGTAGTAGACTTCCGCGTCTGCAGTTACCGCGTTGTCAATAATTTTGCGTTGTATTGACCGACATAATTGTCACTTGAGCCATGTGAATAAATTAGTTTCAGTTTACGGAAGCTACGAAAGATTATTGCAGCAGAATCTTGCTTTTATTACGATTTCTTTCACTTTTTCATCAAATGTAACTGAAGAAGGGCAGATTTTTTCCGAATAAAAGTTACGTTTGGTTCCCCAAAGTACCGGAGACGTTTCCTTTTGTCGCATTTCAATCAAAATTGAAACAGATGCGTTATTGTCCGCCCCTTGTCCCGTGTTCATAACCAATCGCACAGAAGGGTAAATCAGCACCAACACCAACAGCCAAAAAATGGTAGACCCAAAACAACAGAAGTGCGAGGTTCTTCAAAAAGTGAGGCTGCAACAGTTCCCACTCCTCCTCGACAAAATGTGAGGTGAACTAGTCGACCAAAGGTTAAAATCAACCGCTAAAAACAGTGGGATTTGATAACTGCGCTGCAAGAATGGATCAAAATAAGCGAGATTTCAATAAAACGCTGACCAAAGCTGAAACGAAGTCACGTCACAAGAAAAGCAGCCACGCTGATCCAGAATCTAGAAAAACAAATAGTCCAGGCTATATAATATTTTTTCACAAAAAATAATTAGTTACCGGTTCAAACCGGGTTTTTCATGCTGGTGAAATGATTAGAAATTGGGGAAAAATAATTAAAACAGCTGAATTTTTCCGCGAGTGAAATCACGGGGGTTGAAAGAGGTCCACCCACTGGTATTTTGCAATTTGTGGCAAAATATTAATTTTAGGCCCCTTGAAAAAGAGGCGTTTTTTCAGAAATCGTGAGACTTTACGGGCCCAAAGAATGATCTTTTTTTTATCATAAAAAACAAGCTATGTTTCCTCTAAATTTCAAACCCCTACGACTTTTTTCGCAAAAATAATAAAGATAATAAATTATCAGGAACTCTTCAGATCACCAAAAAGGGGAAGAAAGGGAGAAAGGAAACGAGGAAGAATATAAAAAGAGGAAAACCGGAGAAAAGGAAAATAGAGCAAGAAAAAGAAGAAGAGAAAGAAATATGGAGCAGTTATTTACAAAAATCTACAGAATGCGGGATCAACCAAAAATAATTTATGGAAAAGTATTGCGAATTTATTTTTTGTATTTTGTTGTGATTCAAAAATTACGGTGATGTGTAAACGATTTTCAAGTAGCAGTTTTCTATGGTTTTACTGTATTTTAACGATACTTAACTGAGGAGAGTTCTTTAAACTTTTCAATTAATTGGATCATTTATATTGTCGTCATATTACAGTTTCAGTTGATGAACTTATTCCCATTTATGTTTACCAATGTCTTAGCGCGCTAGGGGTAAGATTGGTCAAATTTCAAGGTAATTAGGCCAAGATTACTATAAACCGAAGCGCGAAGGTCAGTTTAGATGTATAAGTGATCACATAGGGACTTAGAGACATATTAGCTCCTTTTCATTACGGTACACACTCCTCAGGATTCCGAGTAAATCCCAAAACACGATAAGGGGGTGTATATAGACCAACCGACGAAGGAATTTTCATTTTTTATCTATATTCAATGTATTGAACCATTTAGGGAAACTTTTGCCGAAACTCAATGTATGAACTTCAATCAACAAATTTCTCGGAGCTGTTTTGTAAAACGTTAGTAACGTTACGGTCGTAAAGGAAAGTTGGGGATATCAGCCTCATTGTCAGATTTAAACTCGAGTATTACGCCATGAGAAAGTTCCCTAATTGCAATTTAACTGGATTTAACGGTATTTGAAAGTTTTGCTGAATTAGGATTCTAGCTATTGAAAACTGTCCTTTAACTAACCCTCATTAAATACCGATGCACAATACATACTACTTCAACCTGCGCTCCATTCGTTACTTTTTGTACTATCCTTGCGGCAATGTGGGTAAAGTACAGGCGTGACAAAGCTTTCTGATTTCGCACACTTAAAAAATAAAACGCGCTCTTTACACACACGGTTACCTATTCTAATGCGACCCGCAGCGAATGGGGCACTGAGAGCGTACTTGACATTTACATTATGTTTCTGTCGACGATGAAAGCTTTTTTCTTTATAAAACTATACTATGGTTCATATCATATTCATGAGTGTAATTCCGACTCCTTATTATTAGCCGTTAGTATCTATCTATTATCGATTATTGAAGCTGGTCCAACAAGACAAAAATTCGTCTTTGTTTAACTAATATTTTAAATTTAAGGGACAACCTTAGGGATTATTTGAATATGTCTGAAGTCAATTGTTTCCGAATGAACTTGGCGCTCCATGTTTTGTAAGTCAGGGCTTACGGGATACTGTTGTGACCGTTTGATTGCCTGCGAAAGTAGTTGGGGTCTGTCTGACGGGACGACAACGAGTGATAAGTTAAAATTAATAACTGTTACGTGGTCAAGCGAATGATTCAGAGTTGCTTATAATCACTTCGTAAGAAACAGTACGTTAGCAGCTCTTAACGGTCGAACGACTTTAAAAAAAATAAGATTGGCCAGTCGGGATGAAATTGATTGGTTTAACGAGTGTAGATGGCCCTTGTAACATATTAGCGTCATTTTGTAGGCGTATTTTGTCAAAATTAAGAAAGTGGGGATGAAGTCCAAATATGTTTTTGCGCATTCTGAGGAAGTGTTAAGTGAGATGCATCAAAAGTGAATAATTATTGCGAGGGTAATTTCAATTCATATTTGAAGGCGTTAAGAACATAAAAAGTGGTACGATTAAGTTCATTTTTAGGCGTAGAAACTGTTTGAGTGCGCGAGAAGTTCGCTGGGATCCAGAAGAAGTTGCCGTAATAGTCAGAAAGAACGATAATCCCGTGATTTAGTGCGACGCCTGTGGGAAACAACTGGAAAGATAAATAAATCCTGCGGACCAAAAATAATAACGGAATGACTATTTCGATTTGGAGCGAAACGTACTTTTTATTTTGCAGGGATTAAAACACATTTGAGCTACCCCGTCTGTAACTTTTAAGATTGTTTGAGATTTGCTGCAACATCTAAATCATAGCTGTTGTTTTTATTGGAAAATTATTATCGTTGGTCCATTCCTTCTGGCCGTGGTGATTTAAACTATCGCGTGGGATTTTTCGTTGTGTTTAGGACAAATTTCTTTCAGTTCTGGAGGGTATAAGTTGAATTTTTATTCTTATGTGAGTTGGCTGCCATGTGCTTAACTATGTTGTTACTTAAGGTGCGTTCTAGACCATTGCCTTTCTAAGCCGATTTAAGTCCACTGTTACCGTAATAGCTGCGTTTTTTTAATAGCCCTCGAGGTTGTTAACTGATACCGCTTAACGGGCAGGAGGGGGGGGGGGCACATGTGAACAATTTTTAGGGCACAAGTACCAGTTCAAGGTTACTGTCAAGTTGTGGGAATAATAATAATAATAATAATAATAACCTCAAGAACAAAGAAACACCATAAATACAAGTAAGGCAACATGTACCACAAAGACAGGTCCACCGAATAAAGTTACACGTCCTAGCACAGTTAAAAAACACAAATCTCCTTCTTCACATAAACACACCACGTTATCAGAACCCACTCGTATTCAACCCAAACGCAAAGCCAAAGAAACACTTACACAATAAACTCTATTTAATAAAATTACAGGAATTATTATAATGATATTTTTGTTTTGTTTTCTTCTTTCCTGATAGCGTTGACTATTGGGGCCATTAATAGCTATGTTGGTAAGTATGAATTACATACTATCTCTAGATTTCCAATGTGAGTGTGTGAATATTTATTTTATTTTTATTTTTTATTTTTCTTTAGAACCCTACATAACTTCACCAGACACAGACACAGACACTAATCGTTACTTGATATTAATCCGTGCGATTAGTTAACCAGGCTAGACCTGAGTTCTCACAAGAAACACCGACAATAATAATAATAATAATAATTGACTTATTCCCATACTTCGTATTATATGCATTCAATACATCAGAGTATTATAAAAAACAATTTTCAGATATCGCCAAGAAAGAACAAGTGAAGAAAAGAAAGAGAAAGACACTAAGTTTTTAACATCAAAAAAGGAAACGGATTCTCTATGCACTAGGCATACAGCCCTGAGTTAAAGTGGAGCTTTAGTTAATAAAGTTTGATATCTTTTTATGTAGTCAACAAAAAATTCTTCATTGACCCTGACATCCACGTTAATTACGTATCAGTCGTTGTGAAGCTTACACGAAAGCATAGACAAGGAACGAAATGATTGGGATAATATAATATAAGATAAGTAGTCATTAGTTAAATATCTCCTCTTAAAGGAACATTTTGACGACAGGTGCTTTTAAATTTATATCAAAATGAACCTTCCTTAGTATTATCAGTTTTCTTCATAAAAAATATTACGCAAACCAAAATTATTAGAATTTCAACACTATTCTTTTAATAGGTTAACAGTTAATATTTTTGTTTGTTCTTTTTATTTTTATTTTTTCAATAGGGGTGTGTTTCTCTATTTGGCAGGACCAATGAAATGTCTCGCAGGAAAACCTGGTCCGTCAGAAAATGCCAATTCCTCAGTTTCTACTTTCAGCGGCAGGCTTACGGTGTAAGTGCATGGGTGGGTAGTTCTTCTTCCCTGGCGACCTTTGTTTGCCCTGAACCCATCCAACTCACTTCGGTCTTCTTATTTGGCTCGTAGATATACGAACGTTTGGCGTAGCGGTTTAAGACTCGGATTCTAACCTCACCGGTTCTGAGTTCGAATCCCACAACTTGCCAGTTTTTAGTGGTACAGAACATCTCCTGACTACCATGCTTCGGAGGGCATGTAAAGCTGGCGGTCCCGGCAGTTATAACCGCAACTGTCGTTAAGACTGCTGGCAGTACTCGCGTGGGGTACTTAAGTACCCCACTGCATTTTTTGAGTGTCATATTTTGAAAGTGGAGATAAGTTCAATCTTCCGGAGTTGGCTATTTGCGACCAGATATTTGTGAAGTGTGATAGTGCAAATCTACATATTTTACGAAAAGATAACATTACGAAATGGAGCAAGATACAACCGCTTGTATCAAAAAGAAGAGCACATGGTATAGCCCTGAAAGCTCCAGGACCAGTAGGTATCGCAAAAAATGTCCGTACCAAAGAGCACTTTGTCTATACTGTCTCAGAGTGCTTCTCTTTGTATGTAATAAGTGCTCAAAATGAACGTGCAAAGAGCATACAAAATAATCTATTTCAAAGCCATAGGCATACAAATATACTTAATATTTTACGTATAATATTACACTTGTGCATTCTGTTAATTACAATTAAGACATAATAGTACATTATATATCAAGGTAGAGAAGTACAGTATTATTGCCTGAGCACCAAGATTACATCTCGAGGCGCTTGCGCCGAGGGGTGTAAGATGCGAAGGCAATAATAGACTTCTCTACCGTGGTATATATACTATTTTTTTCACTACTAACACATGAAGTCCTCTAAATTAACATATTTTATTGATAAGAAAGTGAACGGTGGGACAGAAATTTTTGTTTATTAATTTAACATGTCAATAAAGTACGCGGAAGTATAAGTCAAACAGGCCGTATTTTGTTCTGTCATTGAGATATTTTTAAAGAGTAATTTCGTTCGAATTTTTTCAAAATGTGATAATTTTAGGTATGTAATTTCTCTGGAAATGGCAGTGGTGGCAATTATTCATTTTAGGGAATTTTTATTGAGCGAAATTTCGGGTTGTGTTTTCTAAAAGTGACAGCGTGACAGTTCTCATGATTGACTACTAGTTAATAATGTCCACATTATTAACCACTTTGAACAAATGCCGAGTAAGCCTACTTTACAAGTGGCAAAAAGGTTAATAATCATGTCATCAGGCGCTAGTAGTGAAAAAATACGTTTATTTTATTACAATACACCCTTTACGTATTTCGACATTGTAACAGTGGGGTACTATACCCCACGCGAGCACTGACGCAATTAGGGAATGCAATACCGGGATCGCGGGATCCCGAAATACCGGAAATTAATCCCACACATAAATTGAGCGGGATCCCGCGGGATTTGCGGGACTGAGGAATTTGTCGACCAAGGGGACGACTCTGTTTGCTTTGTTAATGAAACGCATAACGGAGAACGGCACTTTTTTGTGCTTTACAGGTGATTTTTTTGAGTTCTAAGTTAGGCTGAAGGTACTTTTTTGTTGAATATTGTGATAATTAGCGATTTATTTTAATACAGAAGATAACCGCACAAAATTGCTTTTTTGCCCATTTATATAAAATTTTGCGGGATTAACATCTAACGATCCCGTAAATACCAGGATTGAGATTTTGCTGCAGGATTGCATTCCCTAGGCGCAATAATATCTAACGCGCGTACCGCAGTGTTCAGTCACAAAAATGGTGGTTGGTGCGACCTGATTTTCCTCTAGCGATCCTTTTCCCCAGGCCGCTATCATGACGTGGTAAACTGCGGCTTCTGCAGTTTCGTAATGGACCTTCAAAATATCAGGTGACTCGCTGCTTACCATAATACCGTCTTGTGCGTCTTGAATGTCGTCCCAGAACTGGGGGAATCCCCGTCACTATAAACGTTCGCAGTTCGATCGATGTGTTCTGTATAGCTTTCATAAGCCGATCAAATCTCGTTTGCTGTCTACGGAAGACTGGGTGAGTGTGGCCCTAGGCAGGGAGGGTATTTCTTGGAAAACTCATCCTCCAGGTACCGACCGTGGCGAATAGGTCACGGCCCCATTGGACATTAAAATCGTTGCCACTTGGCTTGCCTGTGAATACGTGTGATCCAGGCTGGGCAGGAACGGTATTTCTTGGAAAACTCGCCATCCAGGTATCCCATCGCTGCCCCATTGATCATTCAAACCGTTCCCATTTGGCTTGCTTCGTAGGATGTTTTGTTCGGACTCACTGGAAACACTTGTACCAGGTCCAAGATCTGTGAGTGGAATTGTCTTAACGTTGTGAGCTCGGATCGCTCCATGGTCAGGTTTTCATCCCCATATTATGAGCACTTGACATCATTTGAAAATGTAGCACTTCACTGGGACCGGAACCCTTGTGGTAACTAGGCAGCAGTTCATTTAAAGGCCCGAGGTGCCGAATGTAGCACTTACTGGAACCGGAACACTTGTGGCAACGCGGCCCCAGTTCGTTTAACGGCTTGAAGAACTTGTAACAGTTTTAAAAGGATACTAACATTTTTGTCCATATTTCAATTTCCACCTGTATATTTTGTAAATTTTTTCGTCATTGAATGCCACCAATTTCTAGTTACTTTTGCATTTCTGTGTTTGCCTCTCCGATTTAACTTGTCTTCTTGTCGTTAGAGGACATTTAGTTTGATTTGCTTTTTTATGTTAACCATTAAATTACCTTATATGGTCATGTATCAAATACTGCTCTACTATTCGTCAGAGATAACTATCCGTAGCTTAGGCTTGGGTAAAATTTCGAAACTTGTGGCGTCTTCCAGCAACCTGTAATAGAATCGGTTGTGCTAAATTCCCGAATTTGGGTGTTTGATATATTTTCCAATGATCGAATTGATTTAATGCTTAGCGGAAGCATCTTTAATCAATCGACTACCCGTTGTGCCGACAATTTGTTTTTGGACGTTCGGTTACAATTTTTTCCGAAATGGACTTTTAATACGGAAAACTCAAGCATTCCAAATCGGTAACAAATACCGACCATACCGTAAATGTTGTAGTCATTTGGGACGTATCCAGTTCTTTTCTTTTGTGCACTCTCTGGATAAGAGGGTCTTTGCAAGGGGGTTAATATTCAGCTGCATCCGGGGAAATAATCGGCCTACTGCAGATGAGTGTGCTGTAAAACATCCCGTGGAATCATTAAGATCTTAAGGGCAGCCGAACTTAGATCGTGAGAAGTATACCTGGAGCACAAGCTTTGTTACCTCCGTAGGAGTTATTTTTGGTTACACCAGGAACCTTTGGAATTGCCGACACAATTTATCGTTAGCGGTGACGTACCTTCAACCTTTTCTTTTCTTTTTTGTTGTTAAGACCTAAATATCTATGAACAGTTTATTTGACCCACATATGTAAGTGGAAATTTTTGCGTGTAATTAGTATGCTTGATCTTTAGGACTGTTTAACTATCAAGTACGAATTACTCTAGAGAAGTAATCACTTGTAAGGTAAAGAACTCGTTACTACGATAAACTTCAACACATCAAGCTACCGATTATAGTAAGTACATCATTTCAATTTTAATTTCTATTAATTATATTTGTCGTTGCTTGGCGGTACGAGGTGTCACATAACTTCAGGGGTTGTTGGTGGGTTAATGTTTGTGTTAATAGTTCATGGGCAGATTCCATTTTTTTTTGTATTTTGCATACCCTTTGGTTAATAAACAATAATTTTTCTTGTGGGTCAATTGTTGACTCTTTTTATACTGAAGCTACCTTTCCTAATTCCGGTTGCTGCAGATAACATTGTTAGTTGAATTAGGTGGCGCCCGAAAGACTTGAATCGAAGCACCATTAAGTATTAGTATTAGTGGCTTTTATAATAATTTGTGGTCAAAGTTTTTAATTCACTTACCTACTACCCTGAGTAAGAGCATATCCCTCTACGCTGTTAACTATTTGGCTAACGGAGCAAGCTGGCCGATCAGCGGCGTGTGTTGATTTCAAATTGCACATGGTATTTTATAGTTCCCGGCATTCTAAGCTTACGCGTTATAAACTAAATGTACCGGAACACAAACGTAATACGGCTCCAGGTCATGTAAAGGCTTGTATAGCCTAATGCGTTCCCAAGCAAATTTACACAAAGTAAAATCGGTCGATAATTATTTCATAACTCAAACCCGGTACGATACCGACAGTTCGAAGATAATACTTATTGTAACTGTTTACATGCTATTTATATCACAGATTTACGTTCCTTAATCTATGTCAATTATGTTAGTATGCAGGCAATGCTGAATACGTCAATCGTTTTCTTTTCCTACCACACCTATAAGCGAGTCACACATATGCGCTGTCGTATTCTAAGAGCGAGATTCGAAATGGAAAGCAGCATCCTCGAATCTCCGCCAGTTTGTGTAATGTTAGCATTTCTCTACGAAAAAGGGTTAGAAGCTTTTTTTGGAAGAAATTAGACATCGTCAGCACCAGACCAACAATAGAAAGAATTTCCGGTAAAAAAAGAAAGTAGGAGTTAGTACCTGGAAGACCTTTGACCAATCGCAACCCCCCCCCCCCCCACGTCCTTCCATTTAAGAGCAATTACACTGTGGAAAGCTGCATCTGCAATTTTGAGCGCTTGCAAAAATTAACAAAGTTGCGCTATAGGAAATTCATTCTTTTAAGTGTGGCTGATTTGTTGGGGAGTATTTTATGAGAAAGACATAACTTCCCTTTAAATTGTGCGTAGTAGTTTTTTCCGCGCCTGTAGCAATCGCGTTGTGGTAAATATTTTGTAGTTTTTGACATACATAGTAAGTTGTCATGCAAATTATTTATTTAGACGCCCTCCGCATAGGTTAATTTAAGATACTAACGACGAAATATTAAAATGCAGTATTGTATTGTATTTTTAAGTCAAATCCGACTAAGTACCCTGGTACTGACCTGTTGTCTTTGTATCTGGAGGTGGGGAATCCTTACATCTTTTGGTAGAAATTAAAAATTTGCTTGTGGCTTGTATTGTCCATCGGTTAATGTCAACCCACCTGCAAGAAAAAGTACATTATTAAAACAAGTATAAATTGTGCACAGGTCTTGTGCAGATAAAGCGCACTTTTTTAACCGAAATAGCTTTTGTTTTGACATCACCAATAGATATATTTCTTGTAGACGTTTCAGTCGCCTTTTGTGAGTACCCTCTGCCGACAATCAGTTCTTGAAGTATAAGGGAATATACCCGATCACGATAAGAAGTCGAGGAGGAGGGCTATGGTTGGTAGTCGTTGAGACCTTTCATTAGAGTACCATGAAGGATAAAACTAGTCCCCCCCCCCACCCTCTAGCCCGTACTTTGATAAGAGCACAGAAAGAAGGGCAGTAGTTGGTAAAAACGATTCCTTTCAATGAGACCTTTCATTAGAATACCATGAAGGGTAGAACATGTGTTTAACCCCCCCCCCCCCATCTAAACTTTAACTTGGCATAATCAAAGGCATGCGTATGCAAAATCTGAGACCAATTGGTTGTCGCATGTAAAAGTTATGCACCTTTTACTTTCAAAAACAGCATCTCAAGGAAACAATTCGAGGGGGCCCTCTTCTAGACAGCGAAATTTAATGGCCGTCTTGCACACCTTTAAGGTATAGGATACCTACTGCAAAAAATTCCAGGACTCTAGGATCAGTCCCCTAGAAGTAGTTCAAAACGGCAGAAGTGGGTCCGGACGGACGGACGGACAAAACGCAAACAATACCAAATTTTTTTTAATTTTTAAAAAATGCGCTAAAAGACATACAGTATAGTATAGTGGAAGGTGAAGGTCCTGACCTTTACTCGTAATAACTGGAACGCGGTTAGTAGATCGATTGCACTAAAAAAAGTGGCTAGCTCTTTCTAGCTGAATTGATTGAAAAGGTACATTTTCAAAGGTAATTGAAAATTCCGATCAGTTCGAACGCGATGGGAAAAAAACGGGGTGACGGTAAATAGCGAGACCTTTCAGGGTATCGATTGCAAGGGTGACATTTAAAGAATTCAACAAGTTCGTATCAACTGCGTCGAAAATTACCAACATAAACTTTATATATTTAGTGTGCGCAAGCTGGGGTAAAAATATCCCGGAAACGTGTACTAATGCAATGAATTGGAAAATTATTTGCGTAAATGCGAGGTCTCCGGGGCGCCATCGAGTAACTTAACCGCCCGACTTAGGCAAAGTCGAGTTTTCTTTTAATTCCGGGCGATAAGGTGCTAAATGAAATCGCGAAGCAATAAAATTGTTAACCCGATTCGGCATCCCTCGGATCTAAATTGAAAATAACCATAAATTTACATATTTTCGCTTAAAAAAGAAATCCGGCGCGCTGAGTATCCATCCACCTTTTTAAAATGTCAGGTGGGTAGCGTTTTTAGGCTGCTATGTATTTTAAAGCTTCTGTTAGTCAAGTCGAGTGATCGATTAGGAGTACGTGCACCCTTGTGAACCTACAAAATGGGATCGGTGGTAATTTAGTACCTATAGAGTAGAGCACTCTTTCGCATTCGCGATTCTGTCACACGTTTGATAAAGCGAACTAGTATCAAACCCTATCTAATACTTTTTGCGTCAATTTTGACAATTGAATTGGAATCCTCTCAAAATTGATACTCGTTATTATTTAACTAGGAAGTTTTAAATAATAACTTCTGAAACCTTGCCAATGTCCTCCGAACTTTCATGTCGACTTTGTGTATATTTGAACAATTACAATGATTCCCTAACGTAATTGATTTTGAATGAGCACGTTTATCTACATAATTAATAAACGCCATATTGTAACGGGAGCCCTTTAATTCTCCGTGAGAAATTTCCGCGGGGTTACCAGAGGGTTCCGGTTCCTTTTCTACGGATGTAGTGGGTGGGCGTTGTGCGCGGTCTGAAATAAGTTAAGCCGAAAAGACACTCATCGTTCGAAAGTGTGACTACAAATAGTTCGGTGTGAATTAAGCGTGAAAGCATGAGAGCATTGCGGTGCGCTGCTAAAAAAAGTAAAGTAAAATAATCGAGCGTTCGGTGAAAGTATAGAGAGGAGAGGTGAATTAGTTAATGCAAAAAGGGAAATTAGCTGTAAAATGGTTGTGTGCATTAATTTTTGCGCAGAAAATTAAATAATTATTGAAGAAAAATCCAGTTAGACCCAGATACATTTTTTGTGTGTATGCAATTTTCATATAGAACTTTTGATTAATGTCAATCTGTCCGTGATGGCAGGAGTTATTATAGACATTACCAAGTGACAGGTGCGACCGGTAAAGTGACAGGCGGCAGGAAAAGTAGTCTGGTCTGCCTCTGGTCATGGAAACTAAAATTTCTTAACATAAAGCAGGTATGAAAAAATAAGGTTTCATGACGATTTTGGATAAAATAAGATAATCGCAATCTTTTGTATTATTTCTATGTTAAATTCATTACCGTGCCTTTAAGGGCGAACAAAGAATTCGTACTGTACAAAAAATGTGTTGATATTTTAAATTGAACCCACCTAATGGGTGACTTTTCAAAAACGTGGTGTGGTTTAAAAGTAGATAAACCAGAGATCTAAATCGCGCGCGTTATAGTCTTTCGCTTTTTCGTCCCATGACGTAGCCCGACCTTTGAATCTGCCTCCGGGAATTGACTTTTGGGTTCCAAATTCGTTTGGCGCCGTTTTAGCTTACCATTAATCTCTACACCAAAGCCTGGTTTTTACCTGTGCATCCTCTGAGTTATGACTTTCTACTTCAAACACACAAGCAGACAAACGAAGGGCAGAGATGCCAACCGTGGGTAGGGCTACTTGATATGAAATTGACAATTTTAACATCAAAGATGGCGACTGTGCACCATTTTGAATTTTACTACACTAACCATCAATTTTCAAATTTCGTATCACATGTATATGAATTCATGAGAGCGGACATTATCTAGTGTGCCTGGCCCTGTATCATTCTATCAACCATTTATACCGTGAAGAAAGTACATAGTTTCGATTCTTCGCTGTATATGTTGCGCTCGTCTTATCTTTATTGTGTCTTAGCAATACGAGAAGGGGGTACTTCAATTAACGTTGCTTCTTTTCAATGTGTGGGTCTGTTTGTCTAATAATGGACTTTACCTGTTTGCTTTCTCACCTGCACTTCTTCGCGTTTAATTGATGGTAGCTGATGCCGAAGCAGAGCCATGCCATGTTGTTTCAACTGTATCGAGTGACCCAATAACACTTCCTCAGCCATATCTCGAGAACCGTTCGTCACATGTCTTAGGGGTAAAAAGATTATTGGGTAAATCGGTCAAGAATCGCTGGAAAATAGTTCTAAAAATGACCAACAGAGAGCGTAACTGCCATCTTAAATTTTAAAAATGCATTTTCTTTAAATTTCGCCTAATAAACTAAACATTCTTTATTCACATTTTTAAAGAGAACCAGTTTATCTATCATTTTCGTAAAAACTAAAACTCAGTTATTTCAAAAACAAAGATGGTGTGGAGCGTTCAATTGTTTTTGCAATAACCTGCTTTAACTTCTTAACCATTTGACCGATTGTAACAAATTTTGTATGGTTGAAAAGATCATTACTTGGGCAACAAGAATCAAACAAATATAGTTAATTTAGTCGAATCCTTCTCCGTCAGGGGGTTAGTCTTGCCACTATGATCCAAAATCCTAAAAAAATCAAAAAAATCAAATGGAATGATATGACTTTTTCTTTATGAAAAAGTAGCCAAATAACACCCAAAGAGGCCAGTGAAAACCGTTTAACAAAATCTCGCTCTTACCCTCAAATATTGGGAAAATGAGATTAATTAATTATTTAATAAAAATGGTTAAATTGTATCTTATTTGACGTATTTTCGGTACTTGTCGATGGCGCGAAAGATTGGAAAATGACCCTACACTTTTAGTTTAGTTTATCACGCGAAATTTTAAGAAAATGCAATTTTAAAATTTAAGATGGCAGTTACGCCCTCCGGTGGTCATTTTTAGAACAAGAAAATATTTACCCAATAATTTTTTTACCCATACGACGAACGGTTCCCGAGATAGGTATGGCCGAGGAACAGTCTTATTGGGTCACCCGGCACATGTGTTTAATGTACTTTTTTATTAAATTGATTTAGCTCGTTTTTCATACGTATTTATTATGTAACTTGCACCTCGATTTTATTAATTTGTTTAACCGCTTTAAGACTCGATACCTTATTTTTACTGTGCGAGATTGAGATGTTTGATTGGTGTATTTCTTTTGCATTTTGTCGCGGTCGCGTTGTTTATTGATGTCTGGTTACCAATATACCGGTTATCGATATCCAATCCATAGTATTGACCGTAATCTCCAAGTGCTGCTAACCAATACATTAAGGTATCGATTTTGATTTGTTTCATAATTAATTAATGAGTGTAATTTTGTTTAAATAGTAGCGTAATAATTTATTTGATTGTTCATTTAAAAAAAATGTAGGAATATTTGGAGATAATGTTTTTTTAAAGTTATCTCATTTAAATCCAGTCGTTGCGATAAGAAAAGTTTGTTATCGCTGCGTAGCTAATTAGCTTCAAGATACGAAAACACAGGTGTTTAGTTAGACGAGTGGCGGAAATTGAGAGAGGGAAATGTTTCAAATTGCAGAAAGAGACGTGAACCGAAGCTTTTTGGTTATCATTTTGGTAAAAGTCGGTATTCTTCCTTAACATTTTGGCTCCTGGTAATTTGCTATTGAAGTATGCTCTAAGAGATTTTAACGTCGTTGTGAATGTTTATGTCGAGTTAAGCGGAAGAGTGTGTTACGTTAACAAAGAAGTTTAATCGGACTGTTGTGTCTATCGTGCGTTTATCGCTTATGCGGAGCCTCGTAGCATCAGTTAAAGGGAGTTTATCTACCATTAAAGACCCAATTTTACATCAGCAATTACAACGAACCGAGTGTCGCCTAAATAGGAATTCAAGTGCTATAATTAAAGTAGAGAAATGATGTTTCGAAGCAATATCCTGGTATCTCATAGAACATCACAGTTACGGTCAGATATTTTAGATTATATAACAGTTTGAGGTAATTCAGATTTGTTTAAATCGATCGCTTGTTACGTGGTATTTGTCTGCTGGCCCCGAGTGCCTATTTTTCTTTCAGCTTATTTGATTGATTTATGTCGAATAAATTATTTGTTTAATCAATTAATGTTTTATGTTGCGTTTAATCGAGCCCAAATTACGACTTAGATAAGAGATCTCAAGTTCAAATTTTCTAATGGTATCAAGCGTTTAAATAAAAATTTGCAATATAATTCTTTAGAATTTTGAAGGCGGTTAAGTCTGCCGAGTCTCCTCAAATTTATAAAATTCTAATTCAATGCTGACCTAATTGGAAAACCTTTAAATGCTATTCTGGCAATTAACCAGTTGTGATGTATTTTTCAAGGTCGTTTTGGAATCGAGTTAACTACTTTTCTCTCAATTTGGACCATATAAAATTGAATTTATTAAATATGAAAGTAGGGGCCATTGGCTTAACTCTAGAAAGGTCGTATCAAATATTTCCACACCGGAGAGGGCGCTGGAACGCTATTCCGCTCTTTAGCATAAAGCCCTCCCAGAGCGATAGTTGTTATTATATGAGGGTTTATCGCTAAAAATGCACCGAAAACTATTTTGAATAGTACCACTTTATTTCGAGTGGTAATCATGGTTTCTGGTAAAAGGGAAGTGGAGAATTCTGCAAATTCCTATAAGTTCATTAAAAAAAAACCTTAAAACTAGGAAAATACTCATAAGGCTTATCTAAACAGTCACAGCACAAATATTTAGCATGCTCTAAACAAACATATTAAGCCCTTTCGGACCTGAATTTCTGACATTTCTGGGTGGCACTTTTCTCCACTTCAATCAACCATACATGGGCAACAACTGTCTCTCACAAGGTAAAACTGCATAGTATTGGCATAGTATGTTCTGACTCGAAATAACGGAATAATTATAGAAAATCGTTCGCAGTTCGAATTAATTTAATTGTCAACCGTTGCCGATTGGCCCTTTAAATGTCGCTATTGCTTTCTCAACAGCCCTCTTATTGATTGGAGGTATGTTAATTTTTTGTGTTAGAGAGAAATTGGATATAATGATTTCTCTCAAGGTTTTTGTTTCCCGTTTTAATTTTTGGTTTGAGTTTCAATCGTAGTCCCACGCTCTAATTTTCAAGTCTACAACGACGTTTAATTCTAACTGCCAGTTTTAATTGACTTTGACACCCATCCAGCTGTCCAGTGCGCTCAAAGGTAACATCTAAATTAACCTACAGACAGCGCTTGGAGCGAAGATATCCAAAATTGAGTCAGGAGGTCATTTATTTACTTCCATCAGTCAATTAAGCTAATTTCCTCTTCAAGGGTGTAGCCCACCTTAATTCTTATTTATAATTTTAGACGATATTAACGGGAGGATTTGTTAGATTTATTGATTGCGCTACGTGGCCTTGTGACTTGTTAAATGCGTTTGAAAACTTAAGGTGCCAGTGAGTCGTGGGATACGGCGCGATTAATTCAGATCACAGGAAAATTGCGCTTTGGATTCGTTAGTCAGTTTGATTGAGTAGAAAAAAAAATTATTGGTGGAAAAGGTTTGCGTCACGAGATGGACGTTGAGCTAACTCGGTCACCTGTAAATTTAGCGCAAGGTTGACTTATGTTGTGTTATTCGAAATCGGATCGAGTCACCAGTGCAGTTAAGGCGACCAGTCGTAATTTATCGCAAAGTAGTTGTTCTACATTGGTGTGGTAGATAATACGCTTATTTAGTTGCGGAAAAACGTGGGGGCGCCTACAGTAGCGAAGTTTAAGTACATGTAAAATAAGAGAGTAAATTTTAGAGCGCGAATGAAGGTTTTGGTGAACAATATTTACAAGACATAATTTACGACCGAAAAACTATTACTATAAATACAAACAATAGGCGTAGTTTTAATTCACAGAGGATTAAGATCGTCTAACCTTAAATAAAATTCAATTACGAAATAGCAAATTTGTTGCGAAGCATAAATTTAAACGCGAAGAGATAAAATCCTAGAAGAGGAGAAAAGGCGCTACACATGGTTCTTTAAAGCTGCAAGCGAAGGAATTTAACACAGCTTCTTAAGTAGAACTTTCGAATCAAAAGCGGAAACAAATAGTTCACGAACCGCGGCAAGGAAATTTATTTGGCTCATAAGTTACAGTCTGACCTGCTATTATAAGCTGTATAAATGTAGACATTTTCCGAAACGTACATAAGTGTACCGTTGCGTAAACGCAGCATTTCTCAAAGTCTATAGAAATTGACAGGGATGAAAGAAAATCGCCCTCGGATACGTACGGAAAATTGACTCGGGCTGACATTTCCTAGTACGAGACGAGCATACCGCAAAAAGTCCTCACAATATTAATCCCTGCCACTTTGTACGTATGCACTACTACAGCCTAATACATCACGGTTAATGTACCGGAAAATTCGTCCAAAGTTAACTTTCCATCGCGATGAACTAATTTTAGTAATTTCCATTGGAAAGGGCTGTACCATTAATCTTTTTTTTCTACGCACTGATTAATTAATGTCATTTTCGAAGCGAGCGTGTGATATTTACACCAAGCGCGTTCGTATCGATTGGCGGTTGTGTTTGTACATTTTTTACACCAAGTGGTAGGTTTACAACTCGATACGCTTTTCATTATTTGCCGAGAGAACCTGTTGAAATGCGTGCAACTACGCTTTCTCTTTAATTAAAACTACCAATTTTTTTTAAAGAGTTACAGTCAATGACGTTAAGTGGTCTACTTTAAATTTCGTTCATTACACGGTCAGTACCTAAAACATAATTAATTAAGCGTTCCCGAGGCAGCTTTGTTTGGAAGATTAAATTAGATACACAATACAGATTTGTCGTACGCGACCCTAAACCCTAACAACTATTGCTTTTGTTCCGTTACGTAATTGTAACCCCAATTACTGTTTTACGATGGGATTATCGTGGTTGCGTCGAGGATGAGTTTATGTTTTTCTGTTACTTACATAATAGGTTCGGCCGGTGTGAAATAAAGGGCGCGTAATGATCACGGGAGTAATAAAAACTTCGTTATAGGCGTCATTAATGAATAACCCATCAGGAACGAACCAATATAAACATTTTCCGTTACCTTTACTCGCACGTAATTATAGGAAATGATACCACATTGAAGAGTTGGAAACGAGTTCACATTTCTGATATTCTTAGATCATGCCCTAATTACACATCAACACTTTTTGCTCAATTTGATTCTGAGGATATAAGAATAAAAATCAGACGCTGTTTTCATCATTACCACTTATTAAAATATGATAATCGACGCAGGAATTACTCCAAACATTGGCTCACCGTACGAGTTAGTACCATCAAAATAGTCATTGGAAAAGGGCAGATTCACCAAGTTGGCTTGTTACTTAAATGTGCTTCTATACGATCTGTCTATTGAGTTTAGTTCTGGAAATTAACAGCTAACAGCATTGCAAAGCCCACTATAAAAGACATTCAAGAACCATTGTTTGGAAAACCTATACCAAGCAGGCCTCTTTATGAAGTGATACGTAACGACACCGGTAACGAATCTGAATTGTTTTGTTACGGTATATTTCTGCGAAGATGCTATAATATACGAGTCTTATTTTGCAATCTTATGAAAAAAAAGCCCAGTGGGTTACTCAGGATGTTGCCGCTCAGGTGAATGATCAGTGGAAAAGGTGTGATGGGAGATCCAAAGATAGAACCGCTAACGCGACTAGTTTAGACGCACTGGATTCATCGGTTGAGCTGGAGCCGAAGTTTCGGTTGCCTTCTCCCCAAGGCTACCGAGTGTAAAAGTAATAGGGAAAAAGTTGTCCTCATTTGGTGTGGATTGTTACAAGTCGTATTCGGAAAAAGGCAACTAAACCTTCGAATATGAAGGGGGAGGGGGTATTCCATACTCGCCAAGCCCCTCGGTGCTCGGCCAAAGCGTTCATCCCTCAGGACCCTCAAGAAAAAACTGTTGGGGATAAAGCAGTGCAAGAGTAATAGGGAAAATGCTGTGGTTCTCATTCATTTCCGTGGAGTCTTACAAGTAGACCTCGGAAAAGGGCAACCGAACCTTCGTATACAGGGGACTGGAGAATATTCCATACCCATCAGGCGCTCCGGTGCGCGTCCGAAACGTTCAACCCTGAAAACCTTCGTGATTATTTTTGGAGAACTTAGCACCGGGAGGTCTGGGGAGTACAAAACCCCTACTGTCCTAGGCTACCGTGGTCCACGATTTTTGTCTGTAAGTTTCAACAACGTTCGGAATTTTTAGCGTGTGAGTTTCTTGCAACTTGAGAATCTGAAGTCCTCAGAAGATGTGACCCTGGTTACGTGAGAATTTTAAAATTCGCGAACTTTAAGGTTAGAAGGTTAGAATGACCGGCATTATAGCTCAGTGGTAGAAGCGTTGGGGTATAAATCCGGAGGTGGGGTGTTCGAACTTGGTTTGAGGTGAATTTTTCATCTGTGGCAGAGATAGGATTTTCCTTAGATCAGTTTCGAGCATTCTGCCGGCTACTCCGAATTAGGTTTTCCTGCAGTTTTCCTAATTCGTAAGGTAAATACCGGAGTAGTATAGAACAACTTAAGACTTTCTGCAGGGGCACCTCTAAAAAGCATTATGCGGGTCACTCTGTAATTGGGCGTAAGCCTGTTGAGGGCCTAGAACAAGAGGGACAATAAATAAATAAATAAATAAATAAATAAATAAATAAATAAATAAATAAATAAATAAATAAATAAATAAATAAATAAATAGTATAGAAAGTGACATCTTGAGAACATGAGACCTTGAAAGCGCCAGATTTCGGGAACTCAAGGATCGAAGAACGTAAAAACTAACAAGTTTGAGAAAGCGCGAGAATTGGGAAAATTTGGGAACTAGATTGCGAGTACTGGAGCAGGGGAACAAAGAAACTTGGGTTACTGACAACTTGAAAACTTGGGAATTGAGAAATTTATCAATGGAAAAATGATAATTTGTCCAGGCAATAGAGAACATATGAGAATCTTGGCTTGCAAAATTAATGGTAGTTCTGGAAATAGGCTTACCTTATGTTTTTAGGGTTACTGAATCTAAATTTTTAACTTCCCACCAAAAATTTCCTCCGCAAATCCCCCTCAAATCTTGAAAATAAGAAAAAAATATGTTTCTTTAAGAAATCGTTTTTTTTGTTGCACCAATAAAATACCTACAAATTGGAAATGTAGATAAAGTATGCAACGAAAAGGTCTCAAAACATTTTGACGTACTACGCACGTAGAGGGCGCTGGCGTGCCTTGAAGTATCCTCATTGGTGACTCAAACCGAATTAACAACTTCGCTTAACAACCCTCGATATTCATGACCGCTCTACCATCACCTCCTTTATCCTTTGTTTTAACCCCTCCCCCTTTTAATCTCTAATTTTTCATCAGCTGGAAGTCAACCCTCAACCTCCCACTTTTCCTCACCTATTTTCAGACCAGCTGAGAATTAAGAACACATCTACAAATTTAAAAAATATACACTTTGAAAAAAGAAGAGATTCAGTGTACAGGGTGTCCTAGGAATAATGGTCACAGGACATATCTATGGAGCCATTAATTGCACAGCTTCGGGAAAAAAATTGTTAACAAAAGGGGCCAAGAGGAATCACTGGAAATTATTTTCAAGTTTCTAGCTTCGCCGCTAGAAGCCGTACGATTCATGGTTAAGTAGAAAAATTACTTTCTTTCTAAAATATACCCAAAAAACATACATAACAAATACATGCATAGCAATTTTGCATCATTTTGATGCAGCGCATATTGCTATATCTCATAAAATATGAGGCTGGGTGAAGGGGAACATCCCTGTAAGGAATATGATGTAACTTCGGATAAGTTAACAGATTTTCGCATAATAGTTCTTGTCGTTCGAGTCGTTTTAGTGAATGTAATGAGTAATAGAGGGCGCGATGTGACATTCACATAAACTTTTCAAGTTTTTTTTTAAATTTCAAATGGAACGATATAATTATTAGGTATATGATATTATCAAATAAGATGAAAAAGTTCCTTGAAGAGATGTTCTATTTCCCACGCCCCTCATATTTTTTAAGCAATATGCGCTGCATCAAAATGATGCAAGATTGATACAAGGTTGCTATGCATGTACTTTTTATGCACGTTTGTTGGATATATTTTAAGAAAAAAGTCATTTTTCTACTTATCCATGAATCGTACGCCCTCTAGCGGCGAAGCTAGAAACTTGAAAATAATTTCCAGCGATTTCCTTTGGCCTCTTTTGTACCAAAATTTTTTTCTCAAAGATGTGCAATTAACGGTTCCATAGATATGGTCTGTGACCATTATTAACGGAACACCCTGTACATTTCCCTACAACTACCATAATATTATAATATTATAATATTGTCCTATTCTGGGGGTATGGAATGTGATGTGTTCAGCCTGAAAACGTTCAGCCCTTAAAACCGTTTCCAAAAATTATGTTGTAAGTACTAGACATTTTGATAAATATATAAACCGGGCGGTCTGGGGGGTATGGAATACCCTCTATGAAAGACATCTCTAAATACCTTCGGCCCATGGACGTATTCTGTACGCCCCTTTCATGCGCTCTGACTCAAAACGTTCAGTCCCTAAAAATCTATCCAAAAATTATTGGTATTGGTAAGGGTACCATACATTTTGGTAAATAATATAAAGCGGGGGGTCTATCATAATATCTCCTATACTGGGAGGTATTTCCAGATAGTGTTTGTTTGAAATACACAAAATAACGATTTTTTTTTAGAAAAACGATATTTTTCTTTTTCTCAAAGTTTGGGGGGTTGCGGGGAGAATTTTGAGTGGGAAGTTGAAAATTCGGATTCATCGACACGGAAAACATAAACCTATGTCCAGAACTACCATGAATTTTGCAACCTAAAATTATATATTTCCTGGACTAAATTCAGTAATTTCAACCTTCGCGGCCCGAGCAACTGGAATGAGAGTTTTCGGATGGTGAGGTTTCAGATGTAAGACCTCACATCTGGAGTGGAGTGATTTGGGTTCGGCATCCAAGATTCGATATTTATTGAGCTAATCTTACATTGATGTTAGTAAGTCAGTACTTTTGAGAAATCAAGGTTAAAATACTAAAGGATTATGAATCTTGGATCTGAGATCCGAAATCATAAGATCCCATTTACAAAAATTGGAGAACTTGGTGATCTGCTGACCGCAAGTTCAATGGTTGGTGATCGGAGATTGGAAATTTGCGATCGAGACACAAAACCAGCGTTCGTGAATAGGAAATTTTGGAATATAAAGACCTGATCTAGAGCATCAAAGAATTGAGGAATCTATAAACCGGCGCTTAGGGATTGAAAGTCACGAAACAAAGGACCGCCGTATACGTTAATCACATCGAAGTAGTCGGCGTCCAGTAGATCATACAGGTCTTCGTCTCTTTGGCTGGAAACTATTCTTCCCCAAGCGAGGTTTTTGGCGTTTACGTCATCAGCTACTACAATTTGGCCTCTATGGTTATTGAAGATTGTTAAAAGGAGCCACATTTCTGAGACCCAGCTTCGCATAGGCTCTATAATATAAAGGTTAACTAATGTAGCCCTCATTTTTATTGACTTGATTGAAGCGTTCGCTCGCCAGTTTAATCAGTACTTCGGTAGAGGCCCTGCCCTTGGCCATATTGTCTTTAGTTACATAAATGTTATTTGTATTATTTGTCACAATCACTTTTAATTATGGCTATCTGAACCCTCCTTTGGTAAACAGGGCAACACCCGTCAATAGCCGCGCGGGAAGTGTCCTTGGCCCCCAACCTTTTGCACTTGATGCATAGTAGGGTATCTGATTTACAGTTTGCCAAGCTCTGCACATCTCCGCCAGATATCTTCCGTTTCGGGGCAGTTGGTCGTGACGTGCCCGAAGTTGTTGCATCTAAAGCAACGCCTCACTTGGATGTGCCCTTCAGTTCTTATTCGCACGAGATCTAAATTCAAGTACCCGCTTTCATTGTAAATTGGAAGCCCTTGGAACCGACTTCTATTACCCGATCTTTATTGGGTTCTTCCTTGAAGCCTCATTATTCTGGATAAGGAGCCTCTCAGCTAGCATGGCGTCGGTGTACCCGGCGTCTACTCCTGTGGGTACTAGTCTTGGGGACCCCAACTCGTTAGTCGAATATTGTCTCGGGTGTTTATTTAGCGCGCTTGCTAACGCCTTTTGCTGTTCACGACTTTGACTGGGAGTTTGTACGAATCGCGACCAACTACGGAGTAGAGGGGTGCTCGGCTGGGCGACATCTGAGGTGTTCTCGTCCCCTTATTAGCACTAGCTTGGTTTCTCAGCCCAAATTCGGAAACGCGGGCTAGGTACAGGATAAACAGAGAGGAAAGGAAGTGAGAGAAGGTGACCCAACAGAAAGGAGGTAACGATGAGTGGTCTGAAAAATGAGATGTTAGACCATTAATTAATTAATCATTAGACAACTAATAAATAAGATGCAAAGAGGAGGAGACCCATCAGAGATGTAGAAGGAAAGGATCATATGGAAAAGGGTAGTAGAATTACCAGTATGATGACAACGCATAGATTCTACAAGTAGTGCGCATTGGAAGGATGGAGGAAGCTTAAAAAATTTAAAATTTAATCAAATCTAACAAAAGGTCCAACCAATTCACAATTAACATTTCCCAGTATTAATCACGTTTTTTTTGTTTACGACAAAATAACAGGTCGCAATAACTTCTAGTTATCAGTATCAGTTTGATATGGGGTTAATAATCGCTATAGATTTCGTCTATATTGAAAATTCCCCTAGGTCAAGGTTCCTATTTATCGGTATCTGAAGCTCTTTATATAAAATGGAAATTTACAAATTTTGGCGTGTGATTCGTTCCATATTGAATAGACCTTAATCCACTTAGTCGGCAGTTTCTTTAGATCTTCTCTCTACATTTTTCCCTTTCCTATCAAAGCTGTTCAGAAAACCTGAAACGAACCCGCGCTCGCGACCCTTTGACAGCCTCCACCGCGTGCTCCGTTAACCGCAATCTACCATTGTTATATTCTGCAATCAACGCCGGCCAACAAAACCGAAAGAAAGCAAACGCAAGACACAAGACTTGCGTCTGTTCTTATCGCATCGCATGCTATACAAAAAATTAAAATGATTGCGAAATTTACAAAAAAGTGTAGTCGAACCATCGCAGTCTTCTTGTCTGTCATCAATTAAAAAGTAGATTTTACATTAACTTTGAAAAATACATGCAGTTACGACCAGAGCCGCTGATCCTCTACCGCACATTTCGGAAATTTAGATAAATTATGCGACAGAAAAGCCGTTCTTTCATTGATCTTAAAAGCGTATACTGGCGGATCTAATTGGAAGAGAATTCAAAAGAAAAAAACTGCTTTTGCGTTTCAGGAGCGAGAGCTGTTTCGATTTACTCGTATGCCTTTCGCGTTACACAATGCTCCCTGAAAATGGCAAAGGTTTGCCGGTAGAACTTAGAAACGGATTTAAATCTCTAGGTATTGTTATTGCAACGCCACATCAAAATGTGATCAATCATCCGTCGTCATCGTTCAATGGGATCAAGCATAGATACGGGTAACAATCGAAATCAGTACACTTATTAAGAAATTTTAAAAGAAAAAGAATTTTTCTACCATGCCTATGCTATCAATTAAAAAAGTAGATTTTACATTGACTTTGAAAAATAAATGCGGTTACGACCAGTGCCGCTCATCCTCTACCACACATTTCGGATATGTTAGATAAATTATGCGACAGAAAAATCGTTCTTTCATTGATCTTAAAAACGTATACTGGCGGATCTAATTGGAAGAGAATTCAAAAGAAAAAAACCGCTTTTGCGTTTCAGGAGCGAGAGCTGTTTCGATTTACTCGTATGCCTTTCGCGTTACACAATGCTCCCTGAAAATTGCAAAGGTTTGCTGGTACAAATTAGCAACGGATTTAGATCTCTACGTATTGTTATTGCAACGCCACATAAAAATGCGATCAATCATTCGTCATTATCGTTCAATGGGATCAAGCATAGGGAATACGGACAACAATCGAAATCAGTACACTCTTTAAGAAATTTTAAAAGAAAAAGAATCTTTCTACCATGCCTATGCTATCAATTAAAAAGTAGATTTTACATTGACTTCGAAAACTAAATGCGGTTACGACCAGAGCCGCTGATCCTCTACCGCACATTTCGGAAATGTTAGATAAATTATGCGACAGAAAAGCCGTTCTTGCATTGATCTTAAAAGCGTATACTGGCGGATCTAATTGGAAGAGAATTCAAAAGAAACAAACTGCTTTTGCGTTTCAGGAGCTAGAGCTGTTTCGATTTACTCGTATGCCTTTCGCGTTACACAATGCTCCCTGAAAATGGCAAAGGTTTGCTGGTACAAATCAGAAACGCATTTAGATCTCTACGTATTGTTATTGCAACGCCACGTCAAAATGTGTCATTAGTACATCATCGTTCAATGGGATCAAGCATAGGGAATATGGGCAACAATCGAAATCAGTACGCTCTTTAAGAAATCTTAAAAGAAAAGGAATCTTTCTAACATGCCTCTGGCACAACCAGTCCAAGCGAGCATCACAGTCACTTTGCTTAGAACCGGACATCTCACGCCAAGCCGAGCTGTGACAGAATGTTTAAACATAATTACTTTAGCGTGCGAATCTTTGAACAAGGGAATATTTCAAGTGATCATCTTTCATTAGATTCAACAGACGGCATTTTTCTGGTTAGTAATACGGGAAACGGAAACAAGGCGTAACATGATATTTTATTGGCTTTAAGCGCGCCCTCTACGTAGTGTGATGTGGAACTTCAGGAACATTATTTCTCATAAATTAAATACTAGTGATGACAACACAATGCCAGAGGTACAAATGAATTCTGTAACGCTCCACATTTGGTATTTTCGGACTTTGTGCTGTATGCATAATGAATTCATACGTAAACTACATCTAGTCAATACCAACCTGTACGTAAATGCTTCAATTTACATTCGGTCTGTTATCCGTTTTACATTACGAATGATTATTGATTTCTGCGTTGCAACAAGTCGCAATTTAATGATAGTAAAAGCGCGGTGGTAGTAACGCCAACGGTGCTTAAACCTAATTTAGGGATTTTCATAAATTCGCTTCGAATGGCCCTCCGAAAGCGGTCAGGTGGTTTCATTTGCGTCGGAATAATAATATAACCATAACTAATGGGGTAGATGAGCTCGGAGCAAAGGCGCCTTGTCCGACATACAAAGGTTAAACTTATACCTACTCGGTAAACAGTTGATTTCCGTGGAAAAAGTTTATCGACGAAAGTTACCAAAGTGCCTGGGGCATTTTCGAACGATAATGGAAGGAGGATTATTTTCGTTATTACTAAGTAACTGAAAATTATGTATACTTTGTTTCAAGGGTGCTGAACCTTTCGTCACACTATCTGACGTCATATCAAAATTAAGGCAGGTCGTAAATTAGTAGTTGGTTTACATATTGTTACATTGACGTTTCAACTTATTTATTAAGGTGTCACTATCGTTCATTATTATCAGACCGTCCAAGTTGACAATCACTTGTAAGGCATCTGGTCCTGATAGGTTTTTTCCTGTCCCCAGGTTTTATAATGGCTAAATGGTCATGTATTTTATGTAGAGGAACTCCGTTGGTATGAATTAATAAACTCGAGATTAAACTTTTTCCCCCGTTTGTAATCACCTCATGTAACCGATTCTTTGCACCGACGACAGTCGAAATGGATACTGCCAGAGCATCAGAAACTCTTTGAGATGAAGTGTATGATGGTTACAGAAAACGCATAGGAACATTTGTAACTTAAAGTTTGTTTAGGCAGTTCGTAAATTAATATTTCGTTTACCTAATGTTGATGTGAAATTAAGCATGCTACCAATGTGAAGAATACGCGTTAAGTTGCGCGAATTTTAATGACCCTTAACTAGCGATTTGCAGAAGTAGAATAGGCCATGGTTTATCGGTAAGCCTTTCGCATTTATATATCTTACAAATTTGAGATAAAGCGTAGGCATTATACCACAGGCTCATTGAAATAACAACGCATACATACAGTTTCTGTTCTTTTGCCACACCCTCGAGATATTCGCATAAGGATCTTGAATATCTACTGTTCCGATTTATTAAAAAAAAAACGCAATTGTGAGAGAAAACAGGTAGTGAAGATATTTATTCCTGAAAAAACTCTCAAATGTTCATATTCAAATCGTATGTACAAAAGAAAAAAACGCACTACACCACAAGTAGGTATATATGTATAAACGGCCCAAAATAATATTCTTAAACACGCTGATTCTCTTCTGCCTCATGAATATAATCATCATAATAATCTTCGTCACTATCAAATTCGTCCAAGTTGACAATCACCGGTAAGATGTCTAATGTATCAATATGTTGTTCCCGTTCCTAGGCCTGGTTTATAATGCTTCTGTATGATCAAAATATCTTTTCCATTTTTCCGGTGTAACCTAAACAATAAAGTTATTAAGTACTATTGTTTCACAAAACAGCATATAAAGAGGTTACTTTGTGCAGTGCCTCATTCCATAAAGACAAAACGGCACTGTGTGTGACAGGCTGAATTGAACCGATCCTTGCATCGTAATGCCGTTTGCATTCTGACCATACCATTTCGATTGGATTATACTCGCAGTGATATGGAGGAAGTCTCAAAACACGATGACCATGTTGTAATGCTAATTCGTTCAATCTGTAAAAATCAACATGGAGTGAAAAAAAACCATAACAATCAGCTTCCTATCCAAAGGTCTACCTAACTGCAACCAAACATTTAATTATCAGCGATGCCTACCTAAATAGTTTTGGTGGTATATGATTTTTCACTACTTCCCAGATCTGATCTTGCATCATTGTTGGTGCAAATGTAATGTCTCGTGATGTTAGCCACTTTATAAGTGACATTTTTGTCCAACATTGATTTGGACTTTTTTCTACCAATCCTGAATGGTAAGAAGCGTTGTCCATAATTATAAGAGAAGGTTCATCCAAGTTCGGGATCAATTGTTGTTCAAACCGCTTCTCAAAGTTAAGGCAATTCATGGAGTCATGATAGTCTCCGGACTTGCTACCAGATTTAAAAATTAGACTTGCGTTTGGTACAAATCCATCTTCTGATCCTGCATGGAGTATTATATACCTGACCCCTTCACCACTTTTTTTTCTAACTGTTTTGAGAGTACCATCTTGCCAGCTTCTTCTAAAAGACCCTTTACTGTATATCCAGGTTTCGTCTAAAACCACCGGTCGTAATGGAAAGAGTGAAGTTTCGTTGTGTTTAAAGTCTCTCAAAAATTGTAGTCTTCTTTGAGCTACATAGAGCTGTTCCATTAAAAATAATCTATTAGAAACGGTACATCTCCGCCACGTGAATTTCAGTTTCTTCAAACTGCGGGATAAAGAGGTAGCAGATATTTCTACGCCATCAAGTCGTTGAAGATTACTGTGTAAAGAACGGAGTGTAACATTCTCACCTATAAAATCAATTCCATAAGTGCTCTCGCGAACGTCTTCATTTAAAGCAAATCTTCCCTTAGAACATAAAGAATGTTATTTACCTGTCGCATACATTGCATAAATCCGTGTCCTTATTACATGTTCATGTATTTCATGCAGCGGAGGTCCGTGAGATAAACTAATAGCCACACTTTTTTGCGATTTGTAATCGTCATCTTTTTAGCGCATTTTTGCAAAAAATTTTTTTTGTAAAAAGTAGCTTTTAATCTCACTTTGGCTGGCTGGCTGGCTGGCTGGCTGGCTGGCAGTAAATGCGCGCTCGTAGAAAAACGCTTGTAAAAAGACAAGGAGTGTACATGTAACTATCGGGGCCGTGTAATTAAGAACGTTAGGGATGGGGCTACAAGATTTGGAGTCGACGACATCTGGGCGCCATCCCCGAGCGTATTATACTAACCTGGAGATTTTTCAGTTTTTATCTATCTTCTTCTACAGTTTTTCTCCGATTGTTTTCAAATTGGTGTCGTCGGGAAGATCTTGTCAACGCGCACAACTCCTGCGTTGCGGAATTTTGTTTTTTTTTCCTAGGGGCGAAATAAACCACCTTTTGCGCGGCGCGCTTCGAGGGGTAGTCGACTTTGGGCGCCCAAAAGCTTCTTACAGCGCGAATCGCGGTCTCTCTTTCTCGTGTCACTAATAGAAGGTCGAGCTATGTGAAGTACCCAAAAGTTGAATACGATTTTATGCCGGGATTTTAGGGAAATCTACCAAAATGTGAATTACGAATGAACGGGACGTCGGAACTGTGTATCGACAAAGGGAATGTGGTAACCCCCGACGAGATCTTACTGATGGTGGAGTCGAAGCTTCAAATCCGAATTGTTGCGGGTGATCAGAAGTGGGTGTCGACAAAGGGAATATGGTAACCCCCAAAGGATTTTAATGATGGTGGAGTCAAAACTTCAAACGCGAATTGCGAGTGCACGGTAAGTGAGAAAATGGTACCGACAAAGTGAACGTGGTAGCTTCCGGCAAGATCTTATTGATGGTGGAGTCAATATTGGCTAATAAAACACTGATCTGCCACACAAAAATGCGCTGAAGTCCCTTCGATCTCACACGAGGACTTTGATCATTTTTTAACACCTCTTGTACTAATTCTTTTTACAGTCCACAACAATACACCCAGGGCAGCACAAACCCTCTGTGATTAAGTAAGCATATGATTATAGCAAACGCATAGGAAACACTTACATCATATACTGCGCTTACGGGTGTTCAAGTTTTGCCTGCTTCTTTTTCCCCTTGGAAGTACTGAATCAACTTCAAAATCAAACTTTGCTCACCTTCTGTGTATCGGTTCGTCATATTTACCTAATTGTAACGGTAATGACCTAAATTCATGATATGAGCGAATCGAACCTTTATGTAAAATTTTTAAAATACCTACTTGTCTGTTAACGGCGTTGCTGCACTGTGGACTTGCCTAAGCGTTTTCAACTTTGATGATATTTACTTCACTTTTAACACAAACTAGGTACCTAATCAAAAGGCATTTAACACTGGAAATCTGTCTATAACGAAAATCGTTTGACGGATTGATATTATTGACAGATCAATAATTGGTTTATTTGTCACGACTTACGTTAATGACGTAATTTTTTTGTCTCAATCGATTTAAATGTAATGAAGAGAGAATCACATTTATGACGTCAGGTTCAGCACCAGTGAAACAAAGTATACAGTATGATTGGTTAACGTTACAAGCAGGCATGTAGAGAGGGTGGTTTTTCTGCAGTGTACACGACGCATAAATAATATGAGGCGTTGAAAGCCAAAGTGGTACAAGTCCCAAAATTGCAGTTTTGAGATAACAGCGACCTCTATATGTTATTGGGGAAAAGTACCATGTGACAAAATTTAAAAATTCTCACTTTTAAATTAGACCTGTAGATTGCGCTAGTGAGATCTGCATAATAACGTTTTATTCAATTCGTTCAAAGGCAAAATGCTACAAATGTGACTTATACCATTTTGCCATTAAATGGAATTGCAGATATATTATTACTGCATTTTTCTTGGTGAAATGTGTTTTGTCGACATTAAAAATGAATTGTAGTGATACTGAAAGTGAGCCATTTCCTTCTAGTGAAAGTGAGTACGAACCAGAGGATTACTCATCATCAGAGCCATCAGATTCAGGTAAGTATGCGTGGTTACAAATTCAATGATTGCACTTCAAGAAATCTGAGCCGTACAAATTTTTTTATAAAGAAACGCTCAATGAAGACTATCCTTTCAATGCTATTAGTTTACTGCCAAACCGAAGAGGTGCTCCTAAAATGTTCAAGGCCATCGAGCTTTCGTCTCTGTATCAGGGCCCACTTGAAAAGAAGAAAAATATGGAAGAACTTTTTCAATTTATTCCTCCGATTCATCAAAATTACTTCAAGGATGTAATTGGAAATTGTGACGTTGAAGATCCTGGGCCCCTTGAAGAATTGGAAGAAGAAGATGATGACAGTTAGTTTCCCCATTGTTTTGGAATATACTCGTGTTTTTATTTTTCATATAAATTATGTTTTATTTCCTCTTTTGGTAATAAATTTTTAAAAACGTTTTCAATTTTATTGTGTCTCATTGCAACGTTTTTTAAAGGTATAATAACTTTTTGTTCTTATTATTACAGAGCAAAAAATCTATTATTGTGGTATACCAAAACATATATTAAAAAGTATTGAAAGTCATAGTGGTCTAAGTCACAAAAAGGTCAAAAAGGTAACAAAATTTTAAAAATCAAACTACCTTCCAATCTATATATTTTAGTTAGACCTTCACAAATAAAATTATCACAAAAAAGCGTTTATATTTATGTTCAGGATTTTTTAATTGACGTGCAACTTTAGGTTAATTTATCTAAAAACAAAGTTTTTGGACTTAGACCATGCTGCCTCTCAAAGCCTCATTTATACATCATTGCCAATCTAAACTTGAAAAAGGGGAAAGAGTGCTCTCCGAAACGTAGTTAGTTGCCTAAATAAATAAACTAAACACACACGAGTGATACCAGAAACAATGTCTAATAATAATAATAAACCTCGTGGAAATCTAAATGAAACTAAAAATATAATACATTATACATACTTAATACGACAGCTGATTTTAAATTCGTTATGTTTTATTAATGCGGGGGTAACATGTTCTCTATAAGGAATATTACAAATATATCTGATACACAAGTTCTGAATTATGTTCATGATTTGCTTATATTATAATCGCTGGTACACGAGAGAAAAGATTCGTACAGTTTCATGTTAAACTAGATTGCACTATTTAATGCTCCTTTAAGGGAGATGCAGTTCAGTGGTTTAACAAATTTTGGTGTGCAGTCCTACAGTTAGTTCCGTCGTTCGTGCGAAAACAGAACAATGTTCACAAAAAAATGTCGCCATTCACGGGAACGCCAGAAAAAAATTACTTCAATCTAGTGGCATAAAATCTCATGAAAAGGAAGAAGTAAATTATTTATAATTTTGTTAACAACAATAGTCTGTCTGTTTATAATTTCAACAACTGTACTGCTCCATTTTGGAGCATTTCGAATATATATGAGATATAATAATGAAATCGTATGTGAAACTTACGAAAACACCCATGATTTTGATTCAAAAAGAGCGCTTTTTTCTCCATACATTAATTTTTTTCCCACTATCGATCATCCACCCCTGATTGGGAGAACATGTCAATTTTCGTACATACATAAAGTGTTAAATAAGGATTATCGGGGTCTACTAAAGCAAGGGTAGAATTAATCTAATCTTTACTAGGATGAAGGAGATTGTAAACAATAGAATAAAATTCAATAAACCAACACCGATTTATGTTCCGCTTTTGCGGAAAAACAGCTTCTAAATTATTTAGACATAACCTTGTTACAACTTGTATGTCTGCTCCATTCCCTATAATTTATTAGTATATCCGTTAAATTGAAAGAAACATCGGCATAGGCCGCTACTATCATTGATTAAAACTGAAAGACTACAGTCAATTGGGAGAAGCTTATGTTCTCAACTTGTTATTGCAAGGAAGCAACAAGAGAAATTTCCCCATAATTCCATTAATCCAAATTTTCACCTTTTCACTAATCCCCTCCCTTTGTTATACATTCATAAATCAACTTTTTACTTTATTACCTCGTAATAAACGGGCTTATCTAATCTCGGTAATGGAAATGTAATTCGCCTAAATGGTATTAAAATGTCTTGTTGTGTAAATACACTCGACAGCAATTACTTTTAACGCAGAAAACGGTCTCGCTCGGATTTAAAAAAAAAGCACCATTAGTATTGTGGGATATACAAATGAGTAGTTCATTTATTGATTATTCATGCGTTTAAGGGCGGTTGGGGTTAATATTTTCTAAAATTTTAATATTAATTACATGTTAAGTTTTAAGGGTTAGGGGAAAAGGGAGTGTAAGTAATTACAAATATTATTTTTTTTAATATTTAAATACTCAAGATTTGTTCTTACTTCACGTTTAGAATTTGATGTTACTTATTACTATTCTATTCGCCGATCAAAACACATGTGCAGATACTTATCCAGAGGGTGAACAATAAATGCCCTGCAATTACAATTGGAAAACTCACACAACGGCTACACCAAAGCTTTTAATAAAATGTACAAGCTTTATTTAATTACGAGTTATTAAATTCCCTTTCGGGCATTTCATCCACAGAAATATATAAGTGATTTCATCCGACAAAAAACACCCAATTTCAAGGTATGGGTAAGTATAAAGTATTAAATAACGGAAATTTAAATTTCCGTAATGAAAACAAAAATGCTTTATTACAATACAATTTTCTAAATTAGTACTTTTTTGGGAAAGGAATTTGTGATATACGTAAAATTGCAAAAATGTATTCCCGAGCAGCAAAAAATCATCATATTCGTCCAATAAGCGAATTAATTAACAATGCGATCTGTATGAAATAATTTTACATTTTATTGTACTTGCTAACTATAATTACAAATTGCAATCCGCGTGATCAATAAGCAATTTCATATTTGCATTCTGTGTGTTATTATCGCAATGAAGACTGCTGGCGTTTAGTGGGATGTAGACGGATTACCAATTTATTTATGCAACAGTACTTAAAATTGAAAATAGCAATTAAATTATTGCTGGGATGATGGGGATTCTAAGTGCTGTATCTACCAATTGCAGATTCAAATACCAAATACCTACTATATTGATTTACGTATACGGATTCTAGTTAGGGTGTCGTTTCACGATATCTTCCCTTGTGGCTCAGGTTTATCAACTTTTTGATTGAACAATATTTTAAATTAAATATGAAAGGAATGGCTTTGTGTTGCGGTTTTCATGTAGAATTATGTTACGAACTTCATTAGAATACTAAAATGGCTATTGTACAGAAAATATGCCCGTTGGCGCTCAGAAGTTTGAGCCATCTATAAAGAGATGCTAATTGTTTAAGTTATTATTACCGTCTTTTTGAAAGAACTTTACCAATAAAAGAATTAAGCTTTTTGTTACAATTCACGCTTAAAAAACTATTTAAAATAAAGCGGTCAGTTCTGCCAGATGTCTCCACATGGTATGGAGTTAATTGAAGATATGAAAATATGGCGTCCGAGATAAACTGGGCTAGCGGGATCTAACTGAATAATATAAAATATTGTTGAGAGTTAAAAGAAGGCTCGAGAGGATAATGACGTGGCAGAAGACCAATTCGGATTTAGAAGAGGGATGAGAACAAGAGATGCGATTAGATGTGTAAGAACAATAGGTGAAACATACCTGGTAAAAGCATTTGATTGTGTTCTGTGCGTAAAATTCATGTACATTTTAAACAATGGGGTTGATGAGAATGAAAAAGATTCTATGGCGCGTCCTGTAACTTTCTGCTTACAGAAATAAAAAGTGCTTAAGTCATTTGTAAATTTAATCTAATAAAACCACCATACCGTAAGACTGAGCTTCAATTACTACTAATTTGGAGAAACCGCCCCTAAAAATTGGCATACAGGGTCATGGAAAGGGCCCACCTCTGACACTGCAAACAAGAAGCTGTACCTAGAAACGCCACTTACCGTAGGCGCCTAGATAGGGACTAGGGAGTGCTGACCTGGACATCAGTGACCGAACTGATTACCGTGGGGCAGTGCGGTATGAGGAATCTTCGGGATCTTCACTATTCTTGGTGGCCTACTAGTCAAACAACACCTGGAAACGTCGCGAAAACCAAAGACTACCTGGAACTTTGAGGTATGAGAAACATTCATCAAAAAATTGGGAAAGAAGCCACAATCGATGAAATCTTATCAAACCAACGCCCTTCACCCACCAAACCTCGACGCAGGGGTTGCGGTTGGCTGGTTGTTGTTTAGTCGCCTTGTACGACACGCAGTGCCCTCTGCGGTAGGGTTATTCTTCAACCCGCCCCTACACGGGGAAATAGTTACATAATGGAAAACTAACGAAAAAAATTTGAAGCCTAACATGAATGTACCGTTACGTAATTTTATGTTTAAATTAAACAATCCTGCAAATGCTCTATCTATCTGTATAATTAGTTATTTACATAAAAGTCAGGAAAATGGCATTACTGGCGAGGAATATTGAAGTACGAGATCCATTTTTTTCTCAAAGTTTTTTAGACAATTTTGCCTCAATTGATTTTTCACACAAAACGGAACAAATTGAAGCCTGTGTATTAGAGTTAGATTCCTATATGAATGAAGCTTCTTGTAGTAGCTAAAATGAACTCAATTAAGGATCTGTTCTATAAGGGTTACATTACAAACCACAAGCGTGCATATTGTAACGTATAATGTGAATTATGTTCCAAATATTTATACAGCTGAAACTATGACTGCAATACCAACCAGAACAGCATTAAATTCGAGGGTGTAGTTTCTCAAATGACTAAAGCCCCATTTTAGCAAGGCGTAATTAAACATTCCTAAAATGTACATAGTACAATTGAGTTCGTCTTTTGATATAATAATATTTTCCTGTATAAACGGGAAAGAACGTTAGTTCACCGTAAGAGATTTCAGCAAGAATATCATCCTCATTTCCCGAAATGGTTAATTACCTTAATTTCTTTTACAACACAATCACTTAATTGAGGTTCAAGGGTAAAATTACAATTACTGAATTCTCTGTGTATGTAATAATGAATTCAAAATGTTTCAATTAAGTAGATGCATTACGTGGTGGTAGTTTAAAGTGCGATTAATTAATATTTAATGTTTTTAAATACAAACGGTATGAGGCAACTAAAACATTCTTCTTAAGTTCTGAATGACGAAATATTTCAATAAAAATTACAGGTATGTAGAAGTTCCGGTTTAAAATGGAACAACTCGAACTCGAAAATTAGGGATTAAACTCAATCACATTTATACTGTACCAAAGTTATTAACCATTGACCCCATTTCTATACAGGGTGTTTTTTTGGGAGCTTTAGTTAAACGTTTCTGGGAAAGTAAAATACGTAGGTTTTTGAAAATTTGTACTTAGGAGTTACTCTGAAGGACGAATCTATGTAAAATATTTTCAAAAAGTCCGCACTTCCGGAAACACCGGAAGTAGATAGTAATTCCGTTATTTTAAATGGCAACCCCTATTTTTTATTGCATTTTTGGATTCTACGTGAAATTTCAGTTCTTTTGATACCATATGTCGATATCTGCCATTTATGGTTTTTAAGTTATTTTGACTTTAAGAAAAAAAATGGCGGATGCAGATGGTACCTTGATAATTGATTACTTGAAAAAGGTTATAGTCATGGCAACCCATTTTTATCAGTGCATAGAGAATGAATAGGGCTTTCTTTTAGTGTACTTAAAAAGAAGTTAAGTTGCGTACAACCGCACCTATCGAGATCCAAATTTAAGAAACTTCAAAGTCTAAAAACTCAGTTCTTTAAATGGAATGACCATGTTCTTACTATTGCATGAGATAGAGAATCGAAATTGGCATATTTTGATATTACATGTTCCTATAGCTATCTTTAACAGTTTCTGATTTATTCCCATTTCATTGAATTGATCTCGGAATTGATGCCATTTTTTTTCGCATTTTTTTTTTAGTAGTTGGCCATGATTTTATAACAATCGAATTTTAAACAAATCAAGGAATGGATTCTTTAATACCATTGATTCTAGTTCTAGTCTAAATAATTCATTAATAAATAACTCATTTATTAAGGACATAGGACGGAAAATTTTTGAAAAATCTAAACAGAGTCGTTCAACTGAATTTCTTAAACAAACAGTCTGGAAATTAAGAGAGGTAATGCGACATCTGTTTTAGCAACAATTCCATACCAAAAATGTCTCAACGAAGTTTTTTATATTTTGAATTGAATTTATTTTGTTAATCTTGCATTTGCAATTCAATTCATTTTCTTAAATATTCTCTTGTAGAGCTTTGTATCACTTGTGCTTCAACGGTTTGTAGTGCATTTGCGGGTACAACATTTCAAAATTCATACAATTTCGTTCCAGTTTTCGAATGAATGTACGGAAAGCACACGCCGCGATTCTGCCCATTTTACCATAAATAACAATTAAATTCCAAAATAGGTGAAACCACTGCGAGTCATTTTTCGATTTTTGAAAAACTTATGTTAACCTCTAATAGTGGGTGATGGATTAGTGTCACTAGATTTGTTTAAAATTCAATTGTTTTGTTATAGAATCATGGCCGACTACTAAAAAGAAAATCCGAAAAAAATAGTGTCAATTCAATAAAATGGGAATAAGTCAGAAACTGTTAAAGATAGCTATAGGAACATATATTGTCAAAATATGCCCATTTCGATTCTCTATCTCATGGAATAGTAAGAACATGGTCATTCCATTTAAAAAAACTGAGTTTTTAGTCTTTGAAGTTTCATAAATTTGGATATCCACAGGGGCGGTCGTACGCAACTTAACTTTTTTTTAAGTGCACCAAAAGAAAGCCCTATTCACTCTCTATGCACTGATAAAAATAGGTTGTTATGACTACAACCGTTTTCAAGTAATCAATTATCAAGGTACCATCTGCATCCGCCATTTTTTTTCTTAAAGTCAAAATAACTTAAAAACTATAAATGGTAGATATTGACATATGGGTATCAAAAGAAGTGAAATTTCACGTAGAATCCAAAAATGTAATAAAAAATAGGGGTTGCCATTTAAAATAACGAAGTGACTATCTACTTCCGGTGTTTCCGAGAGTGCGGCCATTTTGAAAATATTTTACATCGATTCGGCCTTCAGAGTAACTCCTAAGTACAAATTTTCAAAAACCTACCTATTTTACTTTCCCAAAAACTTTTAACTAAAGCTCCAAAAAAACACCCTGTATTTCAGCTCCATAATTTACAGTTCAACGTGCAATGCATAGGTGCCAATGATTATTAAAATTCGCACTTATACGCAATTATAACTTGAAACATAAAACTAGATCCTGAATCCAAAACATAACCTGCCCTTCCATACCCCCTAGACCCCCAGGTGCTTCGTTAACTCGCAAAACGTTAATCCCTGAGAACTTTTGTGATACCCGTTTTGGGTAAATACACGGAACCGATAGGTCTGGAATACCCCCCAGCAAAGAAAAATTTGAGGATCCTTTGTCTACAATTAACATAAATTTATTAAGTACTCATGAAGATGTCTGTGTATACTGGGGGGTATTTTATACTCCCCCCTCCCTCAAACCCCCCGTTGCTACGTTCACTCGCATAACGTTAACAATTGGGAGTTCTTGTAATTATTAAAAAAATTACCATACTTTCTAGTTTTTGGAAAAATGCAAAATCGGAGTATGGAATACCCCCCCCCAAAAAAAAAATTGGATTTCCTTTCTCTACAATCATATCATGAATCCCAGGAAATGAAAGACTCGGTGTTTCTTCTCCCATAACTATCATAAGATTTTTGAGCACTAGAGGCAATTGTTAGGGCCCAGACCCCCCGGTGCTACTTTCACCCAGAAAAGGTTCATCCCTAACGACTGACATTCCCCTGCAAAACGTTAACCCCTCTCGTGACACTTGTGGTCGTCAAAGTATGCGTATTTTGTTCACAGTTTCTGTAGGTATCCTCAATGGTTGCTAATTAATTTTACTTGGATTTGTATGGACCTTGTGTCAATCCGGTTTACTCATTTTTAGATTCATTATGTTTTAGTTACGTATGATGAAATTGACAGAATTGCAAAAGTTTCTGTCAAAGGAAACAAAGCCGTAAAATAAGAAGTAGAAAGTTGTGCAGAGAATTTTATATTTCACAGAGATAACTCGAGGATTTAAACACCAAATAGGACTTAGCGTGGCAAAAACCTTAGAAAACACTATAAGAAAGTAGTTATGAAAAAATCGACAAGAACTTTCTCCGGGTAGTTTAAGGAAATCGGAAATGATATTAATGCATGCTTATAGTGAATAAACAATTTTTGTTACAAACAAAACAACGCAAAGTTAAAAGAGGGTTTTATTTGATATCAATCTCTCTTAAATCCGTCGAACGATTTTTTGTATTAGGAATCAAACTCTACGCGCCGATATTGTTTATGGAGCTAAAGCGATCGAAGTTGGATCAGGTTAGATAAACTTTCCTCTGACGTGACCCCATGTGCCATTAGAATTTTCTTAACTTAAGGGGTGAAATGTAAGAAATCATACGTTAAATTTAATCTCTTTAAATGAAATCTGATGACAAAAGCGATGAACAAAAGCCCGTATCGACGTTTTGAATGACAGTCAATGTATCAAGCTGCCAATTAACAGAAAGGTTATCTTGCATGAGGTTTACAAAGCCGTCACAACTTGTCTGTATGTGTCGAGCTTTTCTCCCTTCCAGCCATTGTGGCAGGACGCTACAAACAAAGCGAAAAGTGTAATTTCATTTTTACAAATAAAACCATTTATCGCTCAGAATTATATTCTATATTTACAACGCTATCTAGAAGTTCTGGAATGTAACGGAAGCGAAATCCTGAATCTATTTAGATATAGATATTACTTTAAAGTCACGTCCTGACGTTAGATTCTGTCGGATGGCCAATTTCTCTGGACCGAAATGAGGAAATTGTTTACGGTTAAACTATGAATTACATACTAGCTGTGCACCGGTACATTAGTTGTTCCGAGCCGGGAGCGATTCAGTGAGATATGAATGCACGCGTTGTTACGGAAAATGAGTTCAATTCGCTTACCTATCTGTATAGATTGGCTACCGGATGCCCATAATACGCTTTTATCTCTTTCCGCCGAATCACGAAATGTAATATTGGATACTTCCCTTAAATGGCACATTTTACCTACAAGCGCGCTTAAAAACACATACAAAATTTATGAATCCCCCAAAGTACCGAACGTAAAATTTTATGAATTTCGCTTTACTTACGAGTTTCCTCTGTTTCAGACAATTGCCACAAAATGGATTACGAGGATCACGTCTTTAAGGAGGTGAAAAACGCGTCCGCTCCCATTCCCGAATCCGAAGTGGATATAACGCAAGATTGTTTAGATATACTTCTCACCATTGTCGGATTACTGGGAATCATAACCGAGATATTTCTAATCTACATCATCTGCTACTACAGAAAACTGCACACCACCATCAACATTTACCTCATAAACTGGTCCATAGCTAATATAGGGGCCATTGTTATGACGATAAGTTGTTTTCCTATCTACTCGACCTTTAAAAACCTATCCTTGATGGTGATGTGCTTTTATCTCAGCATTCCCTTCGCGTTGTACTTCAACGTAATCTTTTTCATGATCATGTTAACACTGGATTGGTGGTTCTCGGCGTTTTGGCCGAATCCCTTGCAGAAATTTCGCGAGTACACTAAGTATATAATCGCGACAATTTGGGCGCTTTCGGCCATGTATTTCGTAACATCCGCCAGCCTCTGCTCGTTATCCACGTACTACTTAATATTCCATTACACCCTCCCGGTCCTGTTTACAATACTAATTGTCCTAGTCGCAGGCCTCCATGTGATCAGGATAATAAAAAAGCACAAAACGGGATTCGAATATTATTCCGTAAATTTGCTGTACATTCCTACAGGATTCGTCTGCTGCTGGTTTATGAATTGGATTAATATATTCATTCAGTATTATTCGTACGCCTATTATACCTTATCGGATTTAATTTTGTTTATGCACCCCATTTTAAATTTCGTGTTGTTGGTGATGTATGATGCCGATTTTAAAGCGTGCTTTTTCAAAATAATTGAGGGTTTCCCGTGCTTTTGTTTTAAATATCATAGAAGCAACGAAAGCTTCAATAACGCTAATGCGGCAATACCCGAACCAAGTGCGCTCGTTGATAATGGTGAAAGGTACTTTTAAAAGTGGGTACTTAACATTTACCTGAATTTGTACATAATACCTCCCCGAGTAATTTAGGCACTCTGTATCAAATTAATGTTTTAATAAACGAACATATTATAGTGATATTTTTCATTATCTTTAATTGGTCTGTTTGCTTTCTATTTGGTAGCGATCAATACCGACATTTGTTTATGTATCCACAAGTTTTAAAATCGATTAAAACCCCCTATAGGGACATTTATTCAGGTTTATTCTCGTGCCACTTGTTAAGCGTTTTGTTTGTCAACTGAGCAAATTTGCTACGTCTAACAAAAATTGGTATTCTGGTAGCCGTTTTGTTTGGTTAGCGTAACAAGATGCCTAGCAAAATTGCTACGATTCTTACGCCATTTCTGAATTGGCGTTAGCACTTTGTTAACGTGAAATAAATCACACTACGGCTACAGATCACGATATTTTACAGATTATTTCTTGCATGTAATAAAAGAATTAGAATTGATATGGTTACATGTCCATACTTCAACAATTAATTCGCAAACGTCAAAATCTTACCGCGGTTAAAAATGTGTTAAAATTGTATCGCTTCTGATTTTCCCTATTAAGGTACTTAGACGACCACAAACTTGCGGTTGCTTAGATACGAAAAGTCGAAACTGTCTTGCCAATGTGCTAATTTCGAATGCACTTCTCTTCCGCGATGTCCAGTTTTGGTGCAAATTGTTTCGCGAATACTAAAACCGCTGTGAATATATTTATTCTGGAAATAACCATGCCGAATATCCCGTGTGCTTAAAAATGGCTGATTAAATTTTGTGATTTTTCGTCAAATTGTTTTGCTACGAAGAAATACTCCAAGTCAATTTTTCACCCAAAATTTTATGATATTACTGCTGATTCAAATGCTCATGAGTCACGAGTCATGGATAGGGACGAAGGTATAAGCACCAATCTCTATGTACCATCGAGATTATTGAGGTCCAAGGCGAGTGCTTCCTACAAATCATTTTTGGAAGGAACATCTTTCTTAATATTTGCCTCAAACAGCCGCCTTTTTTTCTGCAGAAAAGCAGATATTCCTGATATTGCACGCGAGTTGTTTTATCTTGAATTAAAAAATGAAAGTCCGAAAAGAACAAGTTAATAAAATAAAATAAACTCATAAAACATATCAAACGAGATAAGAGTAGATAAGCGTGAAGAATAATAGTAACGATAACTAAAAAATATAAAAATTTACAAAAATGTTTTAGGCGAATTCAACTATTTCGGCTCCAAATTGCAGCTACTATGTCGTGGAGAACAGCAGTTAGTTAATTTATTCAGGGCTGCTGCCATTTCTTGGAGTTCTTTCAAAAAGAAAATGTTTTTCGAACTATTTGTGCGTATTTTCGGAATATACGGACAAGAAACGGCTACATTCATGCGGTATGGCGTAGCAAAACCGTAGCCACGCCCTTACTTGTTAACTCGCTTCTAGCAAAGTGCCACCAGAATTGCAAACAAACAAAACGACTTAACAATTTGTTAAACGCGACTTAACAAATTCGTTAAACGTAGCAAATTTGCTAAAATAACAATGCCACGAGAATAAGACTGATTATGCCTTATAGTTCAAATGACTTTGACTTTCATCTTATGCGCCCCCTAATTGGTCGTGCTGCTGACGAAGAAGAGAAGCTTTCACATAGATCAACTGTGATGCTGAATCCCTAGAAAGTACAGAACTAGCGGAGACGCTGAAATTTGCACGGATATTGCTAGCTGCTTAGAGTGGTGCGACCCGCCCCACGCCCCTGGGAATCACAAACATTATGTACCAATATTATTTGGTAATGATTCCACCATCATACTAATTAACGGTAAAAGATACAAGAAAATCGCATTTCGAAAGTATAATAGTATAAAGTATAATAACCTACGTTTTGGTAATATTTTTGGTATAACATTTAAAAGATTTATTCGAATAGATAACGAATACAAAACTGCCGTGGAACACATTTCCATTAGTAATTATGGTAACAGAAACACCCTTTATTTTGAGAGAAAAAAATAGACCTAGGTCTCAGAAGCTCAATTTTAAAAAGAAACTCACTAGCACAAACAAATTTGGTAACTCGAAGTCCATTATGTCCTCAAAGTGGGAAGTTAGTTTATGGGGTTAGAACAAACCAAAAGGACTCAAAACCTCTCCCATGCAATTTAATTGAGTGTAAAAAGAGGGGGGGGGGAGGACACTACATGTTTCGACTTACGTCATAATCAGGTGTACTCTACAAGGTGTAATGGTAAGAATTGAGGAGAGCATATATAAAATTACCTTACAGTGGCATGGCGTGCACGAACTGTCTACATACATTCGTAAAATTCATAAAACACCCCCAAAGAGCGGGGGAGTAAAACAAACGAGTGCCTACTCAACAGATCACCGATACAAAAGTTGTTGAAGAGGATAATGAATTAATTTCTAAACAGGTAAAAGTTGAACCTAAAAACTAAAACAGAATTCGGCTATCGCTAACTGTTTGGCCGATAAGGAACGTTTCTCGAATTTACTCGATTTCTTTAATGCATCATAACTTTCTTATTAAGATAATTGATTTTGACAAAATTTTCTTAAGGCACTTTTTTGTGTAGAATCCATCGCGATGAAAGACTGTAAAATTTCCTAAATTTTGATGTATCACTTGTTATATTTATATTAAGTATTATTTGCAATATTGCTGTTTATACATGAAAATATTTTTACTGCAGACATCTAGGTTTCAATGGCGAACGAAAGATGGCAAGATTGTTTAAAATGACTGGGTTATTTGAAAATTTTTATTACTTCCAAGTATTTTTAAATTCAAATAACATACAAAAAACAAAGGAGGTGAATAAAACAAATAAGTCATACAACATAGAAATAAATAATGCAGATAACCCAGAAATTGTCGTTTTTACAATCCTGCCATCTTTTGTTTACCACGGAGACCTAGATGTCTGCAATAAAAATATTTTAATGCATAAAATGCAATATAAAAAATAATATTTAATATACATTTAATAAGTGATAGATCAAAATTTAGGAAATTCTACACTCTTTTAAAAAAAACTCCAAAATGGGTAGGGTGGTCCATATGAAAATGTAGTCGTATAAGAAAAACCAAACACCCTGTATAAAAACTGTGTATCGTGATATATTCTACTGTACATACAAAAGTGTCCTAAGAAAGATTTTGCCAATTAAAGAAATCGACTAAATTCGAGAAACACCCCCTTGCGGTCAAAGCATTAGAGGCACCTAGGTCTATTTTTTTCTCTCTCTTAAAATAAAGAGCCACCTAATTACCTTCCTCCCGTTTTGATTCCGATGAACCAAAACATTCTCTACAGACGTCGCAACATTATTTCCGATGGAAGGGACATTGGCCCGTATGAATAAAAGTAAGCAAATGCTTATACTTGCAAAATTCAAAGTAAATACTCGTAAGTGTCCCTTTATACTGGTTTGTTTAGCAGCGCTGCACTGCGTCCTGTCCTTCTGCTTAGAAACGCTGCTAAGTCGCCCAGTGCGAAGGAGCACTTACGAGTATTTACTTTGAATTTTGCAAGTATAAGCATTTGCTTACTTTTATTCATACGGGCCATTGTGTAGTAAACGGTGGTGTAGCTTTTACATCCTTCTATACCCATTCTCGCTTTTTCTTACATCGACTTGACCTGTGTTCAGTTTCAGTCCGAGGAATCCGTGAAACCACCAGATTTTGTAGACTCGGGAAAATTATTGAAGAAATAAGTAGGCCAATGTTTAGGGTTTCCAGAAAATGCAGGCAACTCTTTGAACAAGGTAATCTTTCCAGTTGCTTTGAGTGAGGATCGGATCGTTTAGGTTTAGGCACAATCGGGTTCGTGCCGATGGTGGATTTTTACGGCGTGCAAGTTCGTTCTTCGACGGATGGAGTAACGCGGAAACCACCTAATCATTGGCACTTGGTCTCTTAACTTAGATAAGCGATTCTTCCATGTATCCCTCTGAAATCCAGTTGTTTGTTTCTATGTTTTGGTACACCATAAAGCCTATTCTGTTCCTTTACTGCCGTGCTTGAGTGTAGCCTGATCTACCTCTTTTTCCTTCACCTTTCCTTCTTACCTCCCGTATTGCTAGGATTCCTATGATATAATTTTTTGGCGTTTTCTTGTATCGGGAACAAGCATGGTTCTTATGTTCCACTTACCTATTTAGTCCAGTCAAATTAGCTCTAAAAGTAGTATAAACTGGATGTTATTTCACTGAACGAAACCAAGCGTATTCTATGTAAAAAAATTCGCAGAATCGGAAAATCATAGTCCCCCCGGCCGGAAACGCCGGGAACATATTGTTATAAACAAAAAACGAAGAAAAAATGGGAAAATGTCGTGTTTTTTCACATTTGACTGCCAATATCTCGTTAACTATTGCTCTGAGGGAAAAAATGAATAGAAATGAACTTGTTTAGAATAAAATTTTCTATAAGATACGGAACGCTTATTTTCAACTGTTGTTGTTTTTTAGGGAAACATGTAAAAACAGTAATCTCTAAAATTAACACTTTCTTATTGTTAAAAAATTCATTCGATCTTTTTGAAAATCCGTATTTAGTAACTACTTTTGATAACAAAACAATATGACAAACCAGATCACCGTAGGTTTCATACTCATTGATTAATTAGATAAACATGTAGAAAAAGATATGCTTTGTCTTTCAAACTGGGGGAGTACAAGAGTGTTCTCAATTTTTTTATACATATTATAACCCTAAAACAATCTTTTCGAATAATTGTCCCGATGATTCCTGCAAATCGACGGACTGTGCAATTTTTTTTTCAAAATCCGAAGAATTTTCTTAGTTAACAAATAGAATACCTCCCGAAATATAACAAAAAAAAGTATAACTGTATAATAGGCGAATGTAAAGCTCTCAGAAAGCCGTACATTAACAAAAAATACGTCCAAATCCGATTAATAGTTCACGAGAAATCAGCTTTTGACTTTGAAGCCAGTTTTCGAAACAACCAAAAATGATTTTGCAAATGGGGTCGCACCGATCGATTCTTTACAGCGTAAACTTTTTTTATGCTTCTATTTCATCAAATGAATGATTTTTATTAATCCGAGTGCCAAGGGCCGATTATAGAGGTACTTTTCTTGTTAAATCTCGGAAGCTATTCGATTTGTTAGTTAACTAAAAAAATTCCACAGTCCGTTGATTTGAAAAAATGATCGGGACAATTATTGGAAAAGATTGTTTTACGGTTCCACTATGTATAACAAAATTGGGAACGCTCTTGTAGTCCCCCTGTTTGAAAGACAAAGCATCTCTTATGAATTTTACTTAGTAATAACAAAGTGTTAATTTTCGAGATTACTTTTTTACATTTTTCCATAAATATTAATAACAGTTGAAAATGAGCGTTCCGGACAAACTGTATCTTATAGAAAATTTTATTCTAAACAAGTTCATTTCTATTCATTTTTTCCCCCCGAGCAATAGTTAACGAGATATTCGAAGTCAAATGTGAAACAAGTTAAAAAGTAATCGTAAACGATTTACATAAAGCGCATTTCCACTTGCATTCATTTCCCATTTGTAAGATGCAACTTCTGTTAAGATCGTAAAAATCCGGCCACAAATATGAAAGATAGCGTTGCACATGGGCAATCCATTGTTGACGTGCTACTTCAATTTCAGTTTATGAAAAGAATTTCATTTCAATGCTTTTCTAAATAAGAAAGTTGGAACTGCGCATGCGCAAACCTAAATTTTAAAACTAATTTACTATAACTAACTAATAAACTAAGATTTTCTTTTGTTCCAAGCGCCTAAGTATCAAATTTCACTTAAATAGTTCCATAGATAAAAAAGTTGGCACGGCGCATGCGCAAAATAAAATTTTGAAATTGGCGTTTGATTTTCCTTTATTCGAAGTGCCTATGTATCAAATTTCGTTTAAATTCTTCCATAAATAAAAAGTTGGCACTGCGCATGCGCAAAACCAAATTTTGAAATTGGCGTTTGATTTTCCTTTATTCCAAGTGCCTATGTATCAAATTTCATTCAAATACTTTTATAAGTAAAAAAAGTTTGCAATTCGGTTTATAAATGGTCGAGATGCGAAAAGGGCACTGTGAATTTTGAATCGATTCGATCCAACTTTTGGCATTGCGTATTATATGGCTAAATCTATGCCCATATTGAATTTCTTGCAATTCAGTTCATAACTAACGGAGATGTAAAAGCGATCGAACATTTCTAAACAAAGTTATCGTTCACACGGACAGATAGATGAACAGACAGACAAAGGAACAGACGGACAGACCAACCGGCAGGCGACAGATAGCAATGCAAAATTATAAACGATCTCTAGGATCGTTAATAACGGCAAAAGTGTAAAATTATGGAACATGTAAAAAACGGTTTTTTGTTTTTTTTACAATAACTTTTTTTGTAAGCGGTACAGAAAAAATTCCTTCCTTGGTACAAGACTCGACACCATAATGAACCAAATAGCGAAAAAAGTAGAACAATAGCTCTTAAGATAAAAAACTAGTAGCGTCGCAAAGTTAGCGGACGGACGGACGGACGGACGGACAAAGTGGCCACAATAGCGCATTTTTTTTTTATTTTTGTGGAAATGCGCTAAAAACACGACATTTTCCCATTTTTTCTTGGTTTTTTGTTTATAACAATATGTTCCGGGCGTTTCCGGCCAGGGGGACTATGATTTTCGGATTCAGCGGATTTTCTTACATAGAATACGCTTGGTGTCGTTGAGTGAAGTGACAACATCCAGCCCAAACCGTAATTTGACTGGACTAATTCCTTTCCGTCTATCATTTTCCATTTTGTTGCCTTAACGTTGCGTTTTGTTCTGTCCCTGGTGCCCTCTTTTATTACTTTTTCTGTACGATTTTGTGATTGTCCGGTCTTTTTCTCTTCCTGTAATTTTATCGTACAGTCATCTCCTATCCAAACGTTCGTTCCCTTAAGATTTCTTGCCTTATTGTATATTTCCATTTTTTTTACTGCATTTTTGTATCTTGATTTTAATTGATCTGTTCCTGCCTGCCTTGTAGTTCTCCAATCTACTAACTTCCACGATATCGTTTTCTATGTTAATTCTAATTGTTTCCAGGATCCCTTGAATCTTGTTTTCCGTTTTCCTTGGAATGTTGGTCCTGCATCCCTTGGATCACGATATTATTTCTCCATATCATTCCTTGTGCTACCGCGATCTCCTTTAATTTTAAATTTTCTTCCTTCAGTTCTTTCCTTTGACTTGAAATTGGTACACTTACCGTTTTCTTCAACTTAAATTTTTATTTTCGGCTCTGCTTTAGTATATTCACTTTAACTATGTTTTTGCACCGTTTTTGTAATTTGGTTTGACTGCCTTTCCAATAAAATTTGCGTTTCATTCACGTGTCGTGCCGTAAATCAAACGCAGGGCCGTACCTACCTATAGGCAGAGTAGGCCCATGCCTATAGGCGCAAGCCGCTAGGGGCGCAAAAATCATAAATAAATGCCCTTCCTGCAATCCTAAAAGATCATCGCCACTCGCCAGCCAAGCGCATACTTGCACGTGTTTGTATTGAAATTCAAGCTCAAGTTTAGCAAAACTTGCAGCACCGATCTACGCGACAGACACGCTGGTGCTGGTGACGTTTATTCATATAATGTGCGACTGTGCGAGTAAACGTCGCAGTCACGGTGCATCCTGATTCTTCAATTTTCACTATTCAGCAGTCTATTGACGCGAAAGAGCTCACTGACCTTAATTTAGTGTGATTCTTGTTTTAATAAATAGAGAGCAACAAGGCCAGCAGCCAGCAGGCATAGAGAAGGGTATGGTATCTTTTTTATTCTGATTTCCATTTTATTTTTTATACCTATTATTACAGATGTTACCCAAAAAAAAGCTTTCGGGGGCAGAATTTAAAAAGATTAGAGCGAAAAAGTTAAATGTCAATCAGAAAAGTGCTTCACTTATGCAAACATTTATTAAATTGGGATCAAGACAAAAAGGTGTTGAAGAGGAGATGTGTAGAAGTGGAGATCAAGATCGTTCTCTTTCATCAAGTACTATCATCGGCAGTGAACGAGATAACGAATGTGAAAATAATACCAGCGCAACTTTAAGTGAACAAATTCAAGAAATTGAGGCGGGAGAAAATAATGGAATGGAAACTGAATCGACATCGACACACAATAGCAAAGAAGACACGGACACTCAGGTAACCTCCGACTTGAAATCAATGGAAAAGGAAGGTGGAATAAGTAGTATTAATAGTAGTAGTGAATTAGAATTAGAAATAATAAATTACAACAATCCGGTAAATTGGAAGGGAGATAAAGTGTTTTTAGAACAGTTGATAAAAAATGGGCCTGTATATGGAGATAACCTAGATTGTTATCCTGTAACAAATACTAGGCAATTTTCAAAAAAATACTTTTCCAAAATTCTGCCAAATGGTAATAGTATTCAACGTAAATGGTTGTTTTATTGCATAGAAAGGGATGTAATTTATTGTTTTCCATGCCTGTTATTTGGAGGGGCAAGTAGCCAGTTTTCTACAAAGAAAACTGGATTTAGAGATTGGCATAATATTGGTCCAAGGGTAAAAAGTCACGAAAATTCTACGGCCCATAAAAAATGTGTTATTGATTTAATAACATTTGAAATTAATTTAAAGAAAAGACATTTTTTAACAGATGAAATTCAAAAAATGATTTTGTCTGAAACTGAAAGATGGAAACATATTCTAAAATGTATCTTAGATGCAATTTTATTCTGTGTCAAAAACAACGAAGCTTTGCGTGGATCTGTAGAAAAAATTGGGCATCCAAATTCTGGTAAATTTTTGCAAACATTAGAGTTAATAAGTCATTACGACCCTATACTTAAGCAGCACATAGACTCCGAAAATCACAAAAAATACTTTTCGCCAAAGATCCAAAACGAACTAATTGCAATAGCTGGTAATGCCGTTAGAAATGAAATTGTCTCAAGAATAAAACAGGCAAAATATTTTAGTGTTATTTTGGATACAACCCCTGATGTATCGAAATCGGAACAATTGTCATTAGTAGTAAGGTATGTAGAGAAAAATGGGAAAACATGTTCAATTGAGGAGCGATTTCTGATGTTTATTGAGGTAAAAGAAAAAACCGGTTATGCATTGGCCAATATCCTTCAAAAAGTGTTACAAGAACTAGGACTAGATATTCAAAATATTAGGGGACAGGCTTATGACAATGGTTCTAATATGGCAGGTCAATATCAAGGCGTGCAAGCTAGGATACTGCAAGAAAATCCTACTGCAAGATTTGTCCCATGCTCGGCGCATAGTTTAAATTTAGTGGCATTACACAGTGCTTCAATTAGCCCTGAAATAATAACTTTTTTTGGGATTATTCAAAATTTGTTTAATTTTTTTGCGCATTCCACTGTGCGATGGACTAAACTAAAAAATGCATTAAATATTACCCTAAAAGGATTTAGTGATACAAGGTGGTCTTCCAAAGCATTAGCGTTGAATGCACTTATCACTCAATTTGAATTGGTTTTGGATCTCTTAGAAGAAATGACTGATGTTTCAATATATTCTGGTGAAACAGTAATTGGGGCAAAAAATTTTCAAAAAAATCTTAAAAATTTCGACTTTGTAATTCTTTTAGTTTTTTGGTCATCTCTATTAAATAAAATTAATAAAATAAATCTCTTACTGCAGAAAAAGGACTTAACATTAGATACCGCTTGCAAACACATTAAAGGGTTATTAGAAGAAATCAAGGAAAACAGAGATGGTTATTTTGAAAAATCTGAAAGAGATGCTTTGCAGATTTGTCAAAATTGCACTCTTTCAACGGAATATAAGGAAGTTCGAAAAAGAAAAATTAAAAAGATGAGCGGTGAGCTTGCTGACGATTTTTATTTAGACCCAAAAACGAAACAAAAACAGCTATTTTTTCAAGTCATCGATTCAATAATAACGCAGTTAAGTAACAGATATAAAGGTTTACATGAGATTTGCAGTGATTTTAGTTTTCTTAATGGGTCAGTTCTGTCCAAAATGAGTCTTTCTGATACTGAAAAGTGCATCAATGCTTTGTGCGATAAATATCCCAACGACTTCAATTGTACTGAATTTATTCAAGAAGCAGAAAGTTTTAAGTTTCAAACGCAAGAACTTTTTGATATCCAGGGACAATCTGCATTGGAAATTTATCAAAACCTACATAAATATGATCTAATGGCAGAGTATCCCAATTTTGCTACAGCATTACACATTTTTCTAACAATACCGGTCACTAGTGCTTCTTGTGAAAGAACTTTTTCAAAATTGAAACTTTTAAAAAACTATTTACGATCGACCATGTCCCAACAAAGATTATCTAATACTGCCATATTATCCATAGAAAGGATCATTGCAGAATCAATTTCTTTTGATAAATATATATCAGATTTCGCATCACAAAAAGCCAGACAATGTTGTTTGTAAAATTATCTTTCTACTCAAATATTTAAGTAGAGCGTAGAATTTCTATTCGTAAGTAAGTACCTATTTGATTTTATAACTACACATTACCATTTTTTTGTTATTAAAAATAAACTTGTTCTTAAAAAAAATATTAATGTTTACCCCCCCCCCCTCCCCCCCCCCCTTCCCTTGGTAGCGCTTTCTCTAGGGGGCGCAAAAAAGTAACCTTGCCTATAGTAGAATATAATGCAGTTACGGCCCTGATCAAACGTTACAACTTAGTTGCAGCTAATGGTATGAAAAGCATGCTAGTACGTACCATGTAAACAGCAACTTCCTCTAGAATTTATCGACCCCTTTATTGTCTAGCTTCTAGTAAAGATGATTTTGTTTATTCGAGAGGCTCAATATTGAACCCATGCGAATTTCGTAGTCTATCCTATCGTTTTAGCCTACAGCGACTATAAAAGCTAATTTAAACCAAACTCTTTTTGTTAGAAATTGTATGCATTAACGAAATTGATAATATACATCAGACCTCGCAATAAAAGAGTATCTAAAGCTTCATCTTAAAATTAAAAAATGGAAACCAATCCACTTATATTTATATTAAATTTTGTTACCCTTAATTATTGTGTAAATTATATACAGAGAACCAAAGCGCTGCTGATGTAAAAACGGTTGGAGATATCGGTTTGAACGTTTTAGAACTTATCTTTAGTAGCCACTCTGTGTAATGTTAACTTGTTTTTTTCAGGAATTGTCTCTTGCAAGTTTGACTAAGTAGGTAACAGATACTAAACTTAATGCTTTATTTGGAGGCACCTCTAATTATATATTACCAGTATTTAAACAATGATATTACTAAAGAAGGAAAGCTCCCCTTACAACAGTGGGGCAGATGACGACAAGGGTGCCATGAGCGAAAATGCCTGTTAACGGTGAGTTTCCTCTTTTAAGAGATCAAAAACGTACCGAAGAATTTTAAGTTATTTATGTCTATCATTGTGAATTGAGTGCGAAAAGGAGAAAAGCTCTCCACAGCAAACCGTAAGTAAAAGACAATGTCAGGTTGGTTTATATTCTTTCTTATTATTAATTTTGTAAGCAGCTTTTCTACTTATATAATGTTATATCTCGAAACGATCGTCCGTTTGAATTACAGCGCAGAAATGAAGTCGTGAACCGGAAAAAGAGTTCCACGGAGCATACTTCCTGTCGCATCATTATCTTATCTATATCCCCGACACACATATCAAGAAAATTTGTGCAGACTGCTGTTCGAAAGCTGACAGATCTTATCAGCTCGACTTTTTAGCTTATAGGTACTTTTTGAAAATTCTCGTTGCAATCACATCAAAGTAAAATGTCTACGTCCCAATTAGATCTAGCCGATCCGACCCCATAATAGGTATGAGTAGAGCAAGCTATTTCCCGTTTGTAATAAGGGTCGCTGTCTTTGACAGGATCAATATACCACGACGGAGTGGATAGAAATGAGATTTGAGCCTACTTCAGAATTTGACAGGATTCTGTTACGATTATGATCAGTGTTTGTTCGAAAGTCGGCGCTTTAGCTATGTAGTCTATACAGAAAGTTTCCTCGCTCGCTTGAACGGTTTCGTTCACGAGAATTGAGACGTTTCGGGAAAAAGCACAGTCAGTCCCTTTATGTTTATCATACTCCTACTCGGCGGGAATCCTTAGCTACTGCTTTAATCAAGTCATTTCGCTTGGTTGCACAATGCCTGAGTTAAAGTTATTTTTCTAAATGTAATTGTAAGTGTAGCAGTTTAGGTTGGGAAAAAGGTCGCAGATGGACGTTCGTGGAGGAACCCTTAAAATAATGCAATTTTGCATTTCAAAGCATTCTAGAATTGGCGCAACGTGTTTTTGGAGTTTGATTTAATAAATCCAATAGCTTGACTAGACGTTTTCCATGAGCTAATATAAAAAAGTTTGAGTACAGGGTGGGTAATCACAAAGATATAACATAAATAGCATTGATTTTATCCATTTAAATGGACACTAGGTAAAAGGCTAAGTAAAAACCTTTGTGAGTAGTTGAAATGGTGACAAAAAAGGGTACAAACCATCCACCAAAATTCTTTAAAATAGGTAATGAAACAGTAACTAATACACAATGGGTCAAAAATTAATTTCGCTGTACAAAAAATACGCACCACTTTCGCCAAACAAATTTATTCAGAAGGGTTCTAGGCCATTGTTGTCTTTGCGTATCCATCTCCATTAAAACTTATATTCACGGCGTACAAAAATTTCAGTGAATAACGATTCGGATAAGGGAAGAAAAGAACAAGGAGGAAGAATCGATGCGTTAGAAAGAGTGATTAGGAGAAATAATATCGTAAACCAATGGATGCAGGACAAGAGGAAGGTTTCAAGGAATCCTGGAAAAAATTGGAGTAGAAATTAACATGGAAAAAAAAAACTTATAGTGGAAGGTTATAGATTGGAGAGCTAGGAGACAGGAAGGATCAATTAAAATCAAAATACAAGAATGGACTAAAAAGAATGGAAAATACACAATAAATCTTAAGGGTTTGGATAGGAGACGACTTTACGAGAAAAGTAAAGGAAGAGAGAAAGACCGTACTACCGTACCTGAAAGAAGCAAGGCATAACAAATTGATAGTGAATGGAGATGCATATGAAGTGGAAAAACTTGAAGTGCCAACCGAGCCAACTGGAGAGGAAGAGCACAATCAGCAACTCCGGAAAATCACAAAAAAGTACATAAAAAAAACAACGGCAGGCAACGACAAGGAAAATGATTTACGGAAATGAATAGGAAAAAGGAACATAAAAGCCATGCTTGTTCCCGGTGAAATGGAAGAAAACGCCCAAAAAAATGAAGCATTAGAATAAAGGAATTCTAGAAATACAGGATATGAGAAGGAAAGGGGAAGGAAAAATTATTTTTGGCTTTATTTTTGAGTGAGCGGGGTTTCAGCCAACGCTACCCTATACCAACCCAATCCACTATACATTTACAGTCCATGCCCGAAACCCGATTCGAAACAGGGATGACCCATTAGCACCACGGTCCAGCAATAGACAGACCAGGCTACACTCTTTATTACAGAGGGAAAAACAGGCAATAAAAGAATAGGCTTTATGGAAACAAACACACTAAATTTCAGGAGAGTAAATGGAAGAATCGTGTAACTAAATTTAAGAAACCAAGTGTCAATGATTGCGTTGTTTTCGCGTCATTCCGTCCGTCGAAGAAACAACATGGGCCTCGTGAAAATCCACCATCGGCACGAACTATCTTGTGCCTTAACCTAAACGATACGATCCTCACTCAAAGCAACTTCAAAGATTACTGGAGCTGCAACAGCTCATGACAAGACAATCCGAGGTCTACAAAATCTTGTGGTTTCACATATTCCTTGGACTGAACACAGGTCAAGTGGATGTAAGAAAAAGCGAGAATGGGTATAGAAGGATGTAAAAGCTACACCGTCGTTTACTACACAATGTCCCTTCCACCGAAAATAATACTGCGACATCTGCAGAGAATGTTTTGCTTCATGGGAAACACAACGTATTTTAGATGACCCTTTATTTTAAGAGATAGAAAAAAATGGACCTAGGTATCTGGTGCTTAATTATAAAGAGAAAATCACTGGCATAAACAGATTTCAGTTATCTCTAATCCTTTAACCGCCAGAGGGTGTTTCTCGAATTACTCAATTTAGTTAATGCCCCATAACTTTCTTATTATTAAAGATTTTGGCAAAATCTTTCTTAGATCACTTTTGTATGTATCGCCATACACAGGGTTTGGCCCAAACAATATTTTTCATATGGACCGCCCTATACACTGTGGAGTTTTTAAAAAGAGTGTAAAATTTCCTAAATGTTGGTTTATTATCACTTATTAAATTTATATTAAATATTATTTTAACCTTCCTGCTACGAACGTACCTTAGTAGTTGAATCACTAAAAAATACTAAGAGGGGTGCATTTGTAGCCCAATATTAATTGGCATTTAATATTCATCTGGGTTCAATTTATTATGTTGCTGTTACTCTACCCTTTTTAAGGGACTACCGTTTTTTTTTAATGATAACCAAAGTTTGTAATCAACCACAGGTATTCGATTACATGCACCTGCAAAGAAATAGGTATAACAAAATTTTTGTATTAGAAGCGTAAATATGCGTTACAAATTGTATATGTTAACGTAATAACGTAATACGAATGTTAATTACTTTTTTATACAACTTATTTTTTAGCACAATATTTACAATGGATAGCTTGTACAGCGTTCTGTTGCTTCTTGCAGATAAATTTTCTAACTTTTTACAGAAAAATAATAAAAGCAGTTAGTAAAATAATCAGAAACAACTAAAAAAATGCATAATGGAGGATAAAAGAAAATACGAAAGCGCAGAAGTCACTCAATACAAAATTATCATCAAAAAAACAAAAATTGGGATACACTTGTACCCCTCCTCGTAGCAGGAGGGTTAATATTGCATTTTATACATTAAAATATTTTTATTGCAGACATCTAGGATCTGCATTATTATATGACTTATTTGTTTTATTTACGAGTTTTTATGTTCTTTGTTTTTTGCGTGTTATTTAAAATTAAAAGTATTTGGAACAAATAAAAATTTCCAAATACCCAAAAAATTGTTATTTTAAACAATCCTGCCATCTTTCGTTCGCCATGAAAACCTAGATGTCTGCAGTAAAAATCTTGTAATGCATAAACAGCATTACTTCAAATAATATTTAATATAAATATTACAACTGATACATGAAAATTTAGCAAATTTTACGCTCTTTTCAAAAACTCAAAAATATATAGGGTGGTTCATATGAAAAAATGTTGTTTAGGGTCGTATAAGAAAAACCAAACACTCTGTATAAAAACTGTCACTTGCGATGGATTCTACATAAAAAAGTACCCTAAGAAAGATTTTGTTAACATCTATTATCTTTAATAATAAAAAAGTTATGATGCGTAAAGAAGTCGACTAAATTCGAGTAACGCCCCATATCGGGAAAATGAGAGATAGCCGAATTCTGTTTGTGCCAGTTTTCCTTTTAAAATTGAGCTCTCTCTTAAAATAAAGGGCGTTTCTATAAGAAAGTGTGCAATGTGAACCACCCTGTACATCCATTCACGTATACAAGTATGAACTCACAGAAGGGAGAAACGGTGGGGAGGTGTACTCTTTACTTGCTTGTCAACCCGAGCTGTTCATTTGGCATTCGCAGCGTCTCTTAATACAGATCCGTCGATTCATTTCAAGAAGAGGGGAGCCAAAGAAGATTTGCTCGGACAATGGAACAAAACTCCACGGAGCAAACAACGAGCTTTCAAATCATAAATGACTAGGAAAACGACTTGATTAACTTTTTAAAAATAAAAAACGAATTATCTCTGAAACAAATGAAAATCGGATTTGAGCAGATGATTTTGACTATTTTAGCTCCTGGACATGTCTTTTCTTCGAATCACTCTGTATAATCAGTCAAATGTCGGCTGAATAAATAATTAAATACACTGTTGGGCGGCATATAATAAAATTGCCATAGCAAAACTGAAAATAGTTACCATAATTACTAATAGTACTACAGCATTTTTGTATCCTTAAAGTTATCTCCTCGAATACTTCTTTTAAATGTTCCAAAATATACCAAAAATAATACCAATACGTAGGTGAGGTGACCTATTTTGGAAATGATGAAACAACTGTCCTAATTATACTTTACTGCAAATGCGGTTTTCTTGTATCTTTTACCGTTAACAAGAATGGTGTTTAAAACATTACCAAACACACATAATTTTTGTGATTTAGTGAGCTTTTCTGAGGGTGGTGAAAGAGGAAGTAAACAGGCAAGTTTGAGCAAGTGCTACACAACGACGTTATCGAACTCTCGGTTTCTGAATACAATAATAGTCCAGTTTCGCTAGTACCACAAAAAATCCACTAACGGTAGGAAATAGGAAACTTATCGCTGGAAAATGTTCATTACCTTGTATAGACGATATCTTAGATCATCTAAGTGGAGCCAAGTGGTTTTCAGTGATCGACTTAATTTCAGGATTCAGGTTCTTATCGTCTTAAAAGGCTACCTTTTGGTCTATCGGTTAGCCCAAATAGTTTTCAAAGAATGATGTGTATGGCATTTGCCGGAATTACACCTGAAAAGGCATTTTTGTATATGGACGATTACTCTAATGAAGATCATTTAAAACGTATTTGGAACTTGCAGAAAATTTAATTTAAAACTTAATCCCAAAAATGTAAATATTTTAGAAAAGAAGTTACATATTTAGGTCTAGAATTACAGACCAAGGTATTCTACCGGATGACCCGAAATACGATATAAAAACTATCCAAGACCACAAACGGCTGACCAAGAAAAACCTTCGTAACATTTTGCAACTATTACCGTAGATTTATTTCGCATTTCGCATGGGTAACAGAAGTTGACTCGGAAAAATTCACAATTTGTTTGGTCGGAGGAGTGTGAGAAGTCTTTTAGTAAAGAATGTTTTAATTAGGCCTCAAATTCTTTAATATCCAGATTTCTCTAAGAAACTTATTCTTACTACTGACGCTTCAAAGGACGCTAGCGGAGTGGTCCTTTCTCAAAGTTTCGACGGTAACGAGATACCAATAGCTTCCGCTTCCTGGGAACTAAGTACAAAAACGAAATCTTTGCGAATCTTTCAAAATGGTTGAATATCTTCCACGAAATTTCCACAGCTTATCACAGTCAATCGATAGGGGAACGTGAACGTACGCATCATACCTTCAATGAGTATATCCAAAATGTACATAAATGACGCTCAGTCAGATTGGGATACTTGGAGTAGATACTTTGCATTACAATACAACACCAAGCACTTATCATAATTTATTATGCACCGTTTGAACTAGTATTTGCAAAGAAAGCCGATTTACCCGGACCCGCTTTGTATAGCTCACAATTGTGTCAAAAAAGAGCTGGAGAGTATCTAGAAAAAGCGAAAAGAAGTCATAAATTAAAATGTGATGCCAATTTATGCGAAATTCGATTAAAACCATGTAATCCAGATCACAAATGAAAACCGCAGTAATTAGATCCTGCATTATCAAAGACGATAAGGACAGGCAAGTAAAAGTAGGTACACAAAAATCGTGCACACATTTTTATCGTACAAATTAGAATTAGATTATAACAAGTAATTTAGTTACATACGTACATACACAGTTTATAGTATGTAATAAGAAGTTATAATTATAATTAGGTATAGAATTTATTGATGTCGATGTACTTTTTAATTTTTAAATCCAGTTTCTGTAGTAAATAGATTCTTGTGTAATTGTTTTGCTTGTAGACTCCGACTCCCAAAGGATACCCTTCACAAGTGAGCATAGTGTAGGTCATTCTTTAGGGAAAGGAGGTGTGGTGCCCTTATTAGTTATTATAAAATGTCTCGAAACACTGAAGGTGCAATAAGCGTGAGGTCAAACTCCAACCAATTATTATTGCACTTTCCCGCATAGGTGATTGTCACCTAAATCAATCAACCATAGCAACACAGTTCCGTATAAAAAGCGTTTATGGTAGACTAAAACCCTACATATATAACACGCATAAATGTCCGGCGGATGTTGCTGTATTCTTGTAGGAATATTATGCGTTTATTATTTCCCATTGATGTACGAATTATCTGCGCATATGCATATATTAAAGTGGTGTTATATACGTTTATAAAACGATTGCTAAGAAACGGTTATTTATACACGTTACCAACGTAGAAAGTGAACTCTATGATTTATATATACATGAATAAAAATCGTATTTTAAACGTAGGTATAAAATCGGTCTACATAAAAACGTATACCATACTACCAATACCGAATTTATCCTTTCAAAACGGTTTAAAACCGTTTTTAAACGTAAAGTGTGTGCTGGGAATTGTTATAAACGCGTCGAACTCAGAGATTCTTTAATTGATACCTTTACAGGTATTACACACTCAATTGTATAGGGCCCGAGATAATTATTTTTGGGACTAATTTAACAGTGCAAGTAAATAACTGAAATGCCTATGGTACCTAAGACCATTAAGACATCCACGAAGTTAAAAAATATAATAATAGGATTTCTCAATGACCCCATTTAACTTTTCTCGTTACCCTTATCTTATAAGAGAAGCAAAAATACAGAAACGCAATGCTCCTGCATAAGATTATATTTATCAAATCAATTAATCGAGACTCCTGTTGATTCAAATTAAATTCGAAGTATGATAGTGATTGTAGTTTTGTAATGCAATTATTTCGTGAAGCCCACAGATACAATCGTTAATTCCGACACACAGACACAAAAATTGGATTTGTCTGAAACTGCCACCACCATCAATTAAAATTATAAGTCACGCTCCTGATGGCAATCAATTTTGTATAAGACAATATACCGCTACAGACGTCGCTCAATTCTCAATTTCAATTTCTAGCGGTTGTAAAATATCAGACAATAGAGTGCCTCATGCAAAATTATTACTTTTGTGACAGTTTTTGCGCGAGTTTAAGGCGTGGGATGCTATTCACCGCGAGTTTTATGTTAAGTAATAAAGTACACTTACATTACGAGACTATCGGCTGCTGCTTCTTCAACTGCGGTATTCTGAAATAAAACAAACGCTGATAAGACATCAATTTAGGATATGCAATAAAAAGTGCCAAGACATTGTACAAGCACACACTTAGTATGGTGTTATGCACGAAGTTAGGCAGTTACGTAAACTCATTGGTTAGGTGCTAGTTTCGGTATTTTGGTAATCATAATTTTACACTGATTGGCCCCCTCAAAGCCATTTGCCCTTCTGGTTTCTTCTGCTACGAATGCAGGTAGACAAACGCCATTTGAATTAAAATGGAGTTTGGGGGAGATCGTTCCTAAATACACAATGAATCTTATTGACATTTGGGGATTGATGTTAGCATAAGTCAACATTGACCTTTTCAGTGAAACTATAAATCACGACGATGTTTCTTTCGACTATTTGCCACGCGACATGTTTATTACGCAGACGGGCGCATCCTACCTTTAATGAAAACTGGCAGGATAATTGGAAAATTGCGAGTTTTTACAAGCTCTCAAACGTTAACGATACGGTGATCTAAGTGCTTTCAGCCAGTTGTGCTTTAAGCTCGTATACGGGCCGCCATAAAGAGCTAGAGCGGCGAATATATAAATTGCATTTTAATGCCGGATGGAAATAGAAAACCATATACCTCGTATCGTATGTACGTAAATTCGACGTAAAGTACTTTGCAGTTAATTGTAGTGTAGACCTTATTTTATTTCGCTTATAAAACATTTATGGCAGTTTGGGAAATGGCCAGCAAAAATTTAGGTATAGGATGAGGAACGGGAGATCCTGTCGGCTATTCATCATACTAAAAAATTGTTTGTGTGTCTTTAGCTCCAGCATAAGAATTCATCGCTTAAGATTTCAGAAAATCTTATTTACTAATCCAGTAAAGGAACGGCCTCAAGCGATGACTTTCACGAAAGATTTAAGACATTTTATATTGGGTCGTGAAATTTGTAACTTATGTTCAATGTGTAATCCTCCCACAGTTTAAAACCAAAAAATCGCTTGAAAACATCAGCGAAAACGCGAGCATCGCATGCAAAATGAACCGCTGAACCCGTACGAAACGATTGGATTTGTATTTTGTATTAACTATAATGGTGACTACACTCGAGAGGGCAAAAAAGCAGTCCGATGTTCTATAAATAATGGTCTTGACATCTTTCTTTTTTGATGATAAATGATCCCATAGGTTTAAAGGTGGCATCTATCGAGAGCTTTCACTTTTCCGTAGAATTTCGATCTCGGAGAAAAAACCTTTGGTCCACAGGACCTTATGCATTCAGGTACTATTCTACGTTATTATTTTAATGACACGAGGCCGGCTTCAACGCCCTCAACGGTAGCTGCATCTTTAAATTTGACTGCGTCGCTGAGATGTTGCCATAATGCTGGGATACTGGGCGAAAGACGAGAAAAAGTAAGTTCTGCCCTGAATAAAATTTAAAAAAATAAGCTAGAAAATAAGCCTGTGATTTAATTTCCACGTAAAAGTGATAACTTTAAAACAAGGGCACAGTAAAGACCTGCTGGTAGAAGGTTGAAATTGCTCTTGGACAGCTAGATATGTTTTTAAACTTCCAGAAAAGCGATACTTTTCGGCACAAGTCGACTTATCCCATTGGACCTTTACTCTGCCTAGATTTGTGCCGAATTCTCCTTCGGCTCTCTCGGCACTGGTTTTGAAGCTATCATTTTTACGTAGAAATTTAATCACAAAAATTAACTTAACCCATCAGACTTTTACTCTGCCTTTTCTGGAATCACCGTTAACGATTAGTTTATATATTACCGATTTTTATACAGACAGTAAATTGAAATATTGGTTTCTATTGAATGTTAGTTACATTTTTCGTGTTCAAGTTACCCGACGTGTCACACGTTAATTTGTCTCGCATGCCATGCTATCACGCACTCTCTTTTGCTTTGTGTTTTGTCTGATTGCAGATTATGGGCAAAAAGCGCCCTTCTGAGTTCGGTACGACTGGGGCTAATAATCGAAGGTAACATTTCTAATTTGTCGTTACTCCGTGGGCTTAACGTTTGAATGCATTTTCGTTATCGACACGTTGGAATTGTTTGTTGAGGGCCCAGAACAAGAGAGGGATAATAAATAAATAAATAAATAAATAAAGATAAATAAAGATAAACAAAATTGCTTTTGGAACGTTAGGCATTAATACAAATCTGTTATTAACCTTCCAAAACATCGATAGTTTTAAAATCAATGTCAGGCGAGTTCGCCACAAATTGACCATTACTTTGTCTAGGTTTGTGCCAAGCTCGCGCCTTCGATTCTCTCAGCATTGTTTTAAAACTGTTATTGTTAATATTCCTATTTTAATGCTGAACGAGCCCAGGTTTGCAAAAGTGATAGTTTTAAAACCTACGCAGAGGAAAGGTTTGATGGGGTAAGTTTTAAAACTGTTACTTTTGCGTAGAAGTTTAATAACAGACAGATAACAATTTGCGGCGAAATTATCCAAATGGACTTACCCCATCAGACCTTTACTCTGCCTGGGTTTTTGAACTGGAACTGTTACTTTAACGTGAAGATTTAAAAATTAGGTTGCAGTTTGCAAAAGTGATAGCTTTAAAACTAATGCCGAGCGAGCCGAAGGCGAGTTCGGCACAAACCTTGGCAGAAGAAAGGTTTGATGGGGAAAGCAAATTTGTGGTGAAATTACCGAAGTTGATGTACTCGGCTCATTAAGAGAAAACGACGCTGGGTCAAGTAAAACGTTTTGTTCCTATAGAGCCGAATACCTTGACTTTCCAAGTTGTGAAGGGTTTCAAAGGGAAAGAAATCACTAACCCGTTAATTCCTCTTTAGATGAACTATTTAAAATGTACGGTTCTAAGAGAGCTTGACTTTAAAAAGGACACGCATGCGTTGAAGCTGTGATACCTACACCCTTATAATTCTAAAACCGACGTACTAGTACCAAAGATAGGTATGTAAACTGCAAAGTGTTTAAACCCTTTTATTTCCCACCCCACCCTAAAAAGAGAGGGGTTTGTTGCCTTTTTACATGGAACCTTTGATTTAATTCCAAAAAGGATCAAAATAAAAAAGGGCCCACGGCAAGAGATCACTCATCTTGTCACCATGATTTCTCCTTACTCGTTCCCGTTCCAGAATGTATGCACTAAATGGCAAAACCAGGACGATAAAAGTAGTGGTAATCGTTTCCATCGCCCCGAGGGATCAGGAATTGAAAGGTAGAGTTCTTTAGGTCAAAGGGCATTTTGACTCATTACGCGGAGCACCAAATGACCGGAACGCCAAAAGAAATGCTATCAACTTAAAAAATCTCTGAAAGGTTTTCTTCGTTTACTCTTCGTGTTGCCTTTTCATTAACATCCCGTTAGCCGTACAACCAAAAAGTTCCACATCGCCGCTTTATAGAATACGAAACCCAGTAGACCTAAACATCCTTCTCAAGTTGTTGTTGAAGAAGAAAGGGGGCCTCTTCACTTGTCCCAAGCCAGTCTGATTGCATGGAAAGGGCTACTGTAGCGAGTCTATAGAGATTAATTTGATTCCAGAAAGGCTTCTAAACGATGTTTAATCACAAATATGCCATGTCGATTATCAACTCACCAACTTTGTGCGAAAAAAATCTCCTGAAAACTCGTCGTGCCATCGTGTGTTATGAACACGGAACAGAATCGAGTTAAAAAGTGTGCATGGCTACCGTCGCAAATATGACACAGTGACCATAATGCCGACATACCACCTGGAATGCGCGAAGTCTCTAGTGAAGAACCCTGAACAGGAACACCCCTTCGTTTCAAAATGTTTCAAATTTAAAACGTGCCAAGGACATGCGACCTTTCTCAAAACTTAAGGAATTCTTACAAACAGAGATAACCCAAGAGCATAGTTCACTGCAAAGAGATTAAGTAAATAGCTCCTATCCTTATTTACCAATACTAAGCATTCAGTCCAAAAGTCACTCGCCGCGACAGAGCATTGCGTTATTGGTAGGGTAAGTACTGTTTATACAGAAACGTGAAATACAATAAACAATTGTAGGACATGGACTACGGCTACGAAGCAAATTTGACAACGGACGACAATGGGGAAATTAGTTATTCGGCGACGAATGCCCAAATTGCCCAAGAGGTAATTCTAACTATCGCATTTATGATCGGTGTGGCCGCCGATATCTGTATTTTCTTCACGATCTTCTGCTACAAACGAGTGCGAACCATTCCGAATATATTTTTGGCGAATTGGGCGATAGCCGACATGCTTTGCTTAATGGTAGCGCCCAGCTCCTACAGGGTGTTATCGTTTATAACTCACAACTCGTTGGATCACAACTTCGCCTGCGTCATATCCGATATTGGATCAACCCTACACTTCACCACAAATGTTTTCGTTATTGTGACGCTAGCTGACTGGTTTATCGGCGCTTACTTTGGACGTGCATCGGAACGGTTCCACGCATACTACGTGCACGTGATAGGAACCATTTGGACAATTTCCATTGTTGTTATTGGTGTCTCCACATCGATCTGCTTTCACTATTTTTCCTTGCTTATCCACCACGTTCTCATAACGTCTATAACGTACGCTTTAGTTTTAATACTAGTAATAATATTCCAGTTGTCTAGGCTCATTCAAAAATTGAGAAAATCACCATTTACGTCGTCTCCACTGATTCTAAACTTGGCAACCGCATACATTTTCTGCACGATATTCAGCATCCTTATGCTATTCGTTCATTTGCTTGCCAGAATCGAATCAGTGGAAGTACTTTTTTTCATTCTCTTATTTTGTAGCAGTGTAGTAAATTTAGCTTTGATTTGCACCTTTAATAATGATTTTAGATCGTGCTTAATGCAAGCCGTACGGTGCACTGGTAACCAGGATGATGGTACGTTCGATTTTAATAATCCTATTAGAAATAATCAAAATGGTAGTAATATTTCGCGTCGTAGGTTAAGCGAAGAGTTGTTAACTGATATTAGTTAAGTTTCGTATTGTAAAAAACTAAATAATTAAGAATCTAGTTATGTAGAAGATGGAATTAAAGGTTCTTTGATGCCGCATCTCTTTTTACCAAAAATTCCTGCAAATGATACACTGCGTTTAGTTAAAACCGAGCGTTGCGGCGAATTGAATTTTGTCTCAAAAACACAGTCCGTAAATGGAATATACAGGGCGTTACGAAATTCGCGTTCACGGGCTTAATTCTTAGACAAAACTGAATCAAAAATTACGTTTCAATCCTTCTTATAAATCAGTTTTAGATGTTACGTTCCATTTAGTTTTGTACGTTGCCGATTTGTACCGACAACTCCTATAGAGTCAACATTTTGCTTTTGTTCTTACCGTAAATTGAATTATTGCTTTCTATTGTGTATTAATTACGGCTGTTGTATCGATTAAACCGACGCGACGTGACAAACATTAGATTTTATAAGCCGCACTATCACTTTCGTTTTAATCCGATTGCAGATTACTGGCAGAGAGCGCCCTTTTGAATTCAGACGACCGTGGCCAGGATTCAAAGGTAATTTTTTAATATCGTCATACTCCGTGAGAAATTTTGTATAAGAAATTTGCACTAAAAGTCATTCTAACGTTCCTGAATACGTCAATTAACTGTGATTTATCCCGTGAAAAAAGTTGTGTACTTTTTATGAATGATAAGGGAACCCAAACCAAAGATACTGGTTTCATTTTTTTCTCATTAATTGTCACTTTTTTAAGTTCATTAATACCATTCTTTTATGTGGGTTAAATTTTTTATTTAGCATCCAGAAGCGTGTAAATTGATTTGAATAGAATTTTGTGCCAGGTGTTTGATTATTTACGAATATTATAAAGATATAGGCAATTAATTAGATTGGGACACGACATGAGACAGGATTATAACTTTATTTTTTATGTCAATCTTTTAAATTACAAGTGGAGTTGGAACGAGGTTATTTTCCACAATATATTGAATCAACGCTATTCAGATGAGTCATTAATAATTCATTACTGAGTTAACCGTGGTATTAAATATTTCATTACAAAAAATTGATTCTTCAGTAACATGTTTACCAGTGTCGTAGCGAATAAAATTTATTTTCCATAAGGAGGGGTTTCTAACTCATGTAACCGCTTTCATATGACATTCTACACCAACATAATTTTGAGTAACGTGTACGTCATTTTACACACCCTAAAGGGTACCTTTAGACTATATCTCACATGATTTTTTATATGATATGTTATATGATATTTACTACCAACATATTTTTCGTAAGAGTTTTAATGTTTTACTTTACACTTGACAGGTTTTTCATATGACTTTAATACAAGAAGTTACGAAACCATATATAACTTCTCTAAATTAAAATGTTCCAAGTTCCAAGATTGGACTACTAGTTCAAAAGTTACAGCCCTTTGAATTTTCTTTCGAAATTGGTTTCTAGTCCATAACTTTTGATTGAGAAGTCCGATCGAAAAAGTACGAATTGTTTTGGATTCAACGCACCAAAATTAATAAGAAAAAGTGTTTTCCCGAGAAATTTTGGTGCAGTCGATTTTTGGAAAAAAGGAAGGTTATACACATGTTTCAAATAATCTCCTTTCATACCCCTATAAAGACGTGTACGCGTTCGTCTCAATCTCCGATTGAGCTACTCGCATGTTTTTCTGTATCTACGACAAAAGGACGTGGATATTTAACATTCCCATGCAGTTTTCCTAAAATTTATCACGACTTTTTTCGTATCGTATTATACCTTATGGATCATCCGCCACGGAAAAGTTCCTTTTTCAGTAGAACGAATTCTCTAAATTCTCCTCCAAGTAATTCCCATTTTCAAAATTCCCTGTTTACTTCCAAGTACCGATTTTTAAGTTTTATGGAACTGTAGCTAGGCCACTGATCAACAATTATGATTGAAAACCAGAAAATCTGCACTGGTGTTCAGCAACTTTACACCAGAGTATGAGTGGGAAACCTACAGGCTGCAAAGCCAAAGGCTATATTTTCCAGATTAATCTAAAAGTTAATTACACAATTGGTCTACATAATATTGATAACCTTTTCAATAATTTATTTATCTCTCTTCATTATCGTATTTACTTCACATAAGCGAACTTGTCGTCGAATTAGAGACATACCGAATAACTAGACAAATAAGTAAGTAATCAATCAGAGTGTTTAATTGTTATAAATAAATTACACTTTCAGGATAACAGCATGGACGTCGAAAGTAATATAACGTTAAACGATAAGGCGGAGTTAACCTACTCGGTTATGAGCAGTCGCCTTGGCATGGAAATTGCTTTGACGATATTCTTCATAGCGGTTATGTGTGTTGATATTGCCATGTTCCACACAATCTTTTGCTATAAACGACTGCGCACTGTACCCAACATCTTATTCGCAAACTGGGCTATCGCTGATCTACTGTGCGCCATGATAACGCCAAGCGGATATAAAATACTTTCCATTATAACAAGCGGCAACATAACCCACGAGTTTCTGTGCTTCCTAGAAGAGTTTGGAGCAACGTTCCATATCGCGGTTAACTTGTTCGTCATTATAGTTTTAATCGATTGGCTTATTGCCGCATTTTTCGGAAGGGCGTCCGAGAAATTTCGCGACAATTACGTTTTGATTGCGGGCGTAATCTGGTTGATCGCCCTTGTGTACGGAACTGCATCGTCCGCCATTTGCTTCCGCTTTTACTCGTATTTCGTGCATCACGCTTGGTCGTTAATGTCCACTTACTGTATTATAGCTGTGCTGGTGATCGGATTGCAAGTCTCAAGGCTTGTCCAGAGATTGCGGCAATCTGGCATTATCTCCCCGACGTTAAACTTAACGTTCGGTACCATTTACGCCATTGGCTGTATTTTAACTATAGTTCAAATGATGACCCTGCGATATTATGGAAGAGCTTTCGAAACTTTTGTAACGATGTGCCTATTCGGTACAAATCTCGTAAATTTTGGCGTGTTGATGGTGACTAACTCTGAGTTCCGGACATGCTTCTTAATGGCGATCAGATGTAAGCGAGATGATGACGATCACGAGTTTGATTTTCACAATCCGATCAGTAAGGTAACGGTGAGCAAACAAAGACTCGAGAGTGAATCCTCTTCTATTGGGAGCCAGGAATTTTTGACACAAATTCATTAATTTATAATTAAGCTACACTGTCGCTATCGAAATTTGTCATACTAATTTAGTTTTGTGTTTAAGGATAAATAAAGTTTACCAAATGAACTATTGCAGATCACTTTCAAAATTGGGACGTTCCTAATCATTAGGTATTGGAAGCGTAAATATCATTTAAGTACTCTAGTAATATTGCATACGGTGTCCAATGTCAAATAGAGCAATTGAAAATACAGTTCTGTGAATTTAACGTGGTCATTAAAACCAACGGCGGAACCAACGCAAGTAATGAAGCCAACGTCGTAGAGTTACCGATAGCTAGTGGTTCTCATTAGGGTGGTAAGTCAGCCCTACACCAAATTTTAGTTGTAAATGTCAAGTAGAATCTGAAAAACAAGAAAAATATTTCTTCCATACATTGGCAACCGCCAAAAAGGGATTTTTTTTTTTTTTTTTTAAAGGTGCAGCTCATCAACTACTGGGTTATTAGTGCTACACCCTCCTTTGATCGTTAATCGCAAAACTTGGAATTTGTAACCATAAAAATGTTATCGCCTTCCCTAGTTGAATAAAGATTAGTAAAAAGTTAAAGGGTAGAATTTGCCACTTAGTGAAATGTTTCAGTTAATAACAAAGTTTAACGGGAGTAAAACTTCTGATTGCTTGCAGGCATAGAAGTGAGGATAAAGCTAGATCATGCAATAAACCTGAAGTCCCACAATACAGGCCGAATACCGCCTCTGAGTTTAAATAATGTACAACTGAAATTAAAATAAAGTGGCCTAGGGGCATAATAACGGTAAAAAGAACTACAGATGTATAAAATAATGCTCTTTTTCCGACTAGCACCGACTGCTGCAGCTAAAGGAGTATCATTTATATCCTTTGGAATGTCGAGAAAAGTTAATAATACGAGAGAAAAATACAGGGCGCGGAATAATACCAGTGAAAAGCTCAGATATGGTTACTGCTTTCAGGTAATAACAAAGAATGATTAATAATGTACATTGGAAAGGATACACAATAAGTCACTGTTCGTCGTCGTATAAGAAGCGGATGACAAACGACGGGAGAATGTCATCTAAACCAATACGTACACGTGTATGGTAAGCCCTTATGACATTAATAGGCTTGTGAAGCGATCGATAGTTTGGAAATTCATACACAGCTGATTAGGAAAACTAATTACACAGTTAGACTAAGTTTAATTAACGCATGCCACTAAGATTGTCTACACATATTGACGTAGGTACATCTTATGCGACAGTGAGAGTGTTACTAAACAGGGATAATTAGTAATTACATCCAATTATAACTTGCTCACTGTGTATCCCAATATTCTCAGCTACACTGTGGACTATTACATCTTTTAATTCGCGTCTGTTGGGCGTAGGATAAAATAGATGCAAATTTTTGTACAATTTGAGAGTCGCACTTGAGTATCCGATTGCGATCAGGTGACTCTGAAATTGAGGACGAAGGATGCGAAATCTTAAAAGTGGACGATAGGGACATCTTATTACAGAAAGGGCATGCTGTCTAATTTAACAATTTTTGAATCGTATTAAATTTGCTCTATAACTAGATTAATAAAGAAATAGAGCATTTTGAAGTCCTTTGAATATTGCAAATTTTGGTGTGCAACCTAATGAGATATCACGTCCTTTTAGAGCTTTCTTTTACCATTTTTAGGATCGTAGCATACGCAAAAAAATATGGAAAATCAATATGACATTTGTCGGTTTTCCTTTCAGTCGGCCTCTAACAAAATGCGTTATCCCTTAGTTAGTTTTCGCGCATCGCCTGTAATTTATTGAGCAATTACGACAATTCCAGATATTCCGTTTTATGCGATAAACCACAAACGGTCAGTAGGTAGATTGATGTCACTATCAAGCCCATAAGTCATTCACATTTCAGTTTCCTACATTAAATCCCTCACTCACAATTGGAACAAGTTGTTATACTTTTCTCCCCTTAAAGTAACAAGTGCGTCCTGTACTTTTCACCACAGATACATATTTCCTGGAATATTCACACTCATCTCTGAAAATGCATCCAGGAAAGCTCGTCCCAAGTTTTCCTCAACTTCATCTGGGCCACTTTAGATTTGGCCGTTAACATGGAGGTTTTTATTTGCCTATTTCTACGCAAATCTTTTTGTAGTTTTGGCCCATTTAGCAGCATCTCGTTCTGGTATTTTTCTGAACGAGAAATGGCTGAGGCGTCAAACCCCACATTCCTGCTCTAAATGAACATGCACTAAAAATTTCTTTTAGGTCGTTTAATGACCGTTTGCCGTAGTAAGGACCGAATGGACTGATGGCGCAAATTTTGCCGTCAAACTTTCTGGCTGAAAATGTTTAGGTGATAATTTTCCCGGGACTTCTTGGTTGGAACGACTTTTATTTGGGGGCGAATAAGGTGAAATGACTACGAAATAGTCACTTTGTACTCAATTCTCAGACATTACTACTCAGAAACAAAGTGAAATATATCTTATAGGCTCTTTTAAGGAGCTAAGGCGAATGAGAATTTATCTAAGGGGGTAAGCCTTGTACGACGAGTTTTTAAATCATCCCAAATATGTTACCATCGCTCTTGTTTAAATAAACTGATCTCTATTCCTTTAATTTTAGCTGTCACATACACTTCTGAGAAAGTATAAGAGAAAGCGGTTCGTATTAAATCTGCAGCGAACGTTAGACGACAAAGAAAAGATTTCACTACTGTAAAAGCTTTAAGAAGATACAAAACCGTCGTTTTCTCGCACAGAAAAACACTTGTAAAGTTTACACCTTCTCCGAAGTAGCGAAATTAAGGCTCTCAATAACATTAAAGTGGCCGTTGCCGTAGCGAAACAAAGGCAGTAAAAGTTCTATAAGGTAAACTAATAACATTTCGGATATAAGAAAAGTAAATTTAAGTGACGTAAACTTTAAAGAAAATGTATTAAGACAATCTCAATCCGGCTAACTCTGGAGACGCTGTAATGTATAAGTTTCAAGTACAAAGGATGCCATTGTTGAATTTCTCAAACGAAAGCAACGTTTTTTGCCTACACCTGCGTAAGAAGGCGCTGTATGGCTCGACACACCATTACATTGGCAATTTATATTTTATATTATCAATTGTACCTTCCAGCATTAAATATCTTGGATATTCAATGGTTGTACACTGCCTTTTTTTCAGGCGCGAAGAAAAAATTGTCTCAGATCGACCCGGAAAAAAAATTGTCTTATAGAATGTGGCCTGTAGAATCCATAATTTCAAACAGTTCCAAGATTGGGCTACTAGTTCAAAAGTTACAGCGCTTTGAATTTTTTTTCGAAATTGGTTTCTAGTCTATAACTTTTGATTGAGAAGTCTGATCGAAAAAGTACGAATTGATTTGGATTCTACGCACCAAAATTAATAAGAAAAAGTGTTTTCCGGAGAAATTTTGGTGCAGTCGATTTTTGGTAAAAAAAGGAAGGTTACACATTAAGGAGTTGGATATTCAATGTTTCCAGCAAAATGAATTATGAATGGCCCCAAAAAAGCGTTTGTGGTTTTCTCGGATTAAGCACAAATTTCCAACTAAACAGATCTTTTCCACGACTGACTCATATATCCGTGTCTTTTTATTATCAAATGATCAGCTTTCTTAATCGATCGCTAAATTGGTGTTTCTTGCAGGTTAGCATAAAATGTAGTCAGCAGAGAAATCAGTTGTTCAAAAATTAGAAAAATATGATTTTAAGTTGCTTTCAGGAGAGAAAAGAAGGGGATATGTTCAGTAGGTCACCGTAAAATTTATCTGAGGGCTAACCGGAGATCATCTGACCTCCGCAGCAAAATAATTGAAGAACGTACCTGCAGTTCAATGTAAAAAATAAAAAGACTCATCGAAAATTATTAAAACCATGGATGACACCCGTGTATAGTAGTTCTTTATTGAGACGGAAAAGCAGGTTGCATTTCCATTATTATACCATTTGTCCTATAATGAAAGGTTCATAGCGTTGTAGAGACGAAGTAATAAAACATGATGCAATCATTCTTGATGTAAAAAAGAACCCACTGGAAGATCAAATAATTCTTTCAGAGCAATTTGGCTTGATTACTTTCTAACATTTAACTAGTTCACCAGTAAAAGTATTGAAGCCATAGATCACCTAAATCCATTGCATGATCTCCGGACTGTTTGAATGAAACAATCTATACGAGGCTTTTTGGTAGGTATTGTTAAAAAAAGAGGATTAAGACGAACTTTCTTTAGAATGAATTTCTCATTTCTAAATTAAGGAAAAACATCAAACACTCAAAGATAAACAACACGCATTGTGCAGTCCATGGCCGATCCTTGATCACGCAGGCTGCGATTGCTTCTAGTCGGATTAAATAAAAGTTACATTGCAACTTCCACTTTTAAAATTTTCTCTTGCTTTGAAGCAAATGAAACAATGTGCACACACGATTATATTAAAAAATGTACTTTTGTGAAGTATACGTAACCGCGATGAAAGAATTTCATTATTTCATACCGCCGCAAATGCCTACCTGCAGTCTAAAACTTTAATACAGATACTTCAAGACGAAAAACAAACGTACCTACATCTTATAGAAGTAAGGGGTAAGAAATTCCATTACAAAACGGATCGAAGCCCGAAATTTTCAAGAGTCCCTTGTCACCGCGCGAGGCTTCCAGTTTGACATATTATGTATACCATAAAAGCATCGCTGTCACCTTATTCACATCCGAGCGAATAATAATGGTAATAACAATAGTCGTAATAGTAAAGAAGATACTTTGAATGCGAAGTTCTATATTCGTATGTCGATACATGTCTCATAACGGCGACTGCCAAAATAACGTTGGTACAGCAATTTTGGGATGTTATCTCGGGCAATAATTCCGAATAGACCCTCGACCATCATTTTAAAGAACGAGAAAAGGAATACGAAAGCTAAATTATTGATTTAATTCGAAATGTTACTACTGATGGTATTTTAAAAGCACCGCTTTCATTTCAAAAACGCATCAAGAAGTGTAATTTGTTATTTTGATAAAAAAAAAGCATATGAGCGGAAGTTTCATGGGAGGTTTACTCCCAATTTAATAGTCTAATAGAATTGTAACATTGCAAATACACGTATGAACTGCTGCGTTCAAAATGAAGAAAATCAGTCAAAATTGGAAATATCCAACTTATAAGAATATTAAATTCTTCAAGATATATTTATTTCACTTTCTCGTTTTTCAAAGATTTACAATTTCTACCTACACGAGTAACTTTTCAGAGAATTACTTATTTCGTCTCCTCAAATGGGCTTTGAAGTGAAGGAGGCGGTAGACGCGTTGAAGCTCTATTGACTTTAAAGTGTGGAGAATCTTGGCAACGGTAGCATTATACCAATAAATTATTATTGATCGAATAATTAGCAGTAAGCATCTTAAGATTCAAAGGGATAAATGAGAAATTACTTCAATCATTACATTGTGTTAAAGTGGAGTCATTGTATGCTAAGAACGATTTATCCTCGCATTAACTTATACAATACAGTGGGGAGTTGTGGGTGCTGTTCTCCTTGTTTGAGTCGTATTGATTTACGATTCGGCTAATAGAGTAAAACAGAGCGATCATGCAAAAATATAAAATATTTCGAGCGTTAAGTGTAATCGGACGAGATGGGATAATGCCTTTTTTTGAGTTCGCAAATCAAACGATTTATTTGAAGTTTCACGGTTTTACGAAATTATGACATTTTCTTATTCACCTACTAGTGAATTTTATACGATAGTTTATGCGACTTTAGGGAGTTTTTAAATTCCGTCACAATAGCGACACATTACTACTTTAATTTCCGAGACAGGTAATGTCATTTTACTGACGAGTTTTGTATTAAATTTTACCCGAAATCGTATTTTAATATAAAATTTCATTTTTATGTAGAACATTTGATCAATGTCAATCTGTCAGTAATGACAGGATATAGACATTTATCAATGTCACAGATGCGGCCGGTAAAGTGACAAGCGACAGGAAACGTAGTCTGTTATATAAAATTTCTCGACAGAAAGTAGGCATGAAAATGAAGATTTCAGGACGATTTTGGGTAAAGTGATCACTTTAACCGTAAGGGTAGATAAAGTGAAACAAATGATTGTGCATTCTAATGACCTCTGTCATTCTTATTTCAAATGCTACGGTAGGTATAAAATGATGTTCAGAACATATGACAATTCTGTTTCTATGGAAACGAAAGGCATCCAAGAACAGACCTTTGTATTCGTCAATTTTTGGAATTCAAACAGAAATTACAACGGTTTCGTATTTTCCAAAATTCGTAGTATGCTCTGATGCACGTGTAGCTGACACAATCATTTTCCCGCTATCATTTCAAAACTAAAAATCCAATTTATGCTACTATACTACAGAAATTATTGCACATGGTCACAAAATAACTAAACTTCGCACTGTAACCAGTAACAGGTAACCAATTATTTAGTAATTTTTCCGGTTTGATGCGTCATGATGGTACTCTCACACTACCACAGCAAATATGTTTAATAAACATTATGCCTTTACTGCTATTTTTCCAACTGCACAAAATCAATGATCGAGTCGCCGCTGGAAGTTGAACCCATATAAACAAAAATTCCAAAGGTGACTCGACAGCAACTCATTTTTTATCGCATAGTATTAATTAATTATTGTACTTCCCGCTATCACTTCATTTTGCGATTTCTACAAATCCACCGAAATTGTCACATTAAACTAAACTATAACAAATCAGTATTCAGTTGGTAATTAAAACAGGATAGTTAGTGCTAGTTGGAACGAAATAATTGCACTAGCTTAACAAAAATGTGCACAATGAACGTTTTGTTTTACGAGTATTCAATTAATCGAAATTTGAATTATTTCTCTGCTGATGGTGGCTCCATATATATATTTATTTCACGAGGGAATTTTCCGCAACGTTTAACGTAATTTTAAACTCATATTAATTAATTCTACCATGATTAAACAACCGTTGGGCGTTGGAGTGGGAGGATGAATACTATGAATTCAGTAGTAGGTAATGTAGTTATGCATGTTTTCAGGGTGCATTGTCGTTACTTGCTAGTTAACATTTAATGCTATAATGAAGCCTTATGCAAAGAATGAGCTAATTCGTTGAACTTTCCAGATTCACATCCCCTCGAGTCGATAAAAATTATTTTTCGCTAAGTAAAGGTGAAGTAAGTCAAAATCCACCAAGTTCACTGTAGAGCCATACATGTGTCTTGTCTTTAAACAACTCAAATTATTACATTCTTTCTCATTGGTCATTATTCCAATCGGGCCACAGACTAAAAATATTTAGTGCGACTTGGTAAAACTGCGCGAGGTGAGGCGGCGCAGTTCACCGAGTCCGCTAGTTCATAATAAATCTACACTTATTAACCTTAAAATTCGTTCTCAAAGTTAGTCGCCTCTCTCAAACAATCGTAGGGGAATTGTGGGACTATTTTAATTTATAATCACTCCTAATAAAGTCCCTTTATTATACGTGCAATTTCATCAACTCAACATAAATACATAAGATCAATTTTAGTGGCGTATGTACTTACTGAAATATTTCTCCTTTTCTATTTTGTCTGAAAATTGACTTCAAAACCAATTGTTTTTAATTTGCTTTATTGCAAAATTGAATATAAAATTACCGTCATGTTTTCAATATATTGACGTAAAAATCAAAGAATGAAATAGTTTAAATTTACAATTCCCTTTACAGGTTGTCAGATTATTTATGATAACTTCAACTAGGCCAATTTTCGTGGCCACGATCTTTGTGAATTACCCCCAACTTAATGTCAAACCTAACAACTATATATGGAACAATTTTTTATACACAATTTACCTGATAAGTGAAATGAGTTCGAAGATTTCCTTACTTGAAAAATCAAATTAACTTTAAATGATAAAATGATTTTTTCTTTCAAATCCAATTCTAATGAGTTCATAAATGGTAAAAATACATGCAATACAAACGGCTTCAAACTATGCGCAGAGGTTGATATCTTTAAGAAAACACATACCAATTTTCCTTGATATTTTTCAACTTCCAGTTCAACTCCAACCTCTTAAAAATAAGCAACCATTAATTTTACCTAAATAGAGTAAAGATACCTCGTATAGATTGGAACTTCCCTTCGGTGAAAGCCTTCGGTAAATTTTCCGGTTAGTTTTTTGAACGGTTAATCCATATTTATCGGTTACAGACAAGCAAAGATTTTATTTACCCAAAATCGTCATGAAACCATCATTTTAATTCGTACTTTATGTCAGGAGTGTCAGTAATGTGTCATTTTCCTGACTTTTATGTAATAGTTATTTACATAAAGTTATGGAAAATGACACATTACTGACACTCCTGTCATTTTCCTGACTTTTATGTAATAGTTATTTATAAAAGTTCAGGAAAATGACACATTACTGGTGAGGAAATATTGTATGATCTCTTTCGAAACGAGTACTTTAATTTCCGAGTAAAATAAATCGAGTTTTGCATTACATTTTACCCGAAATCGTATTTTAATATACAATTTCTATTTTCGTATAGAACTTTTGATTCATGTTAAAGTGTCAGTGATGACAGGTATTATTATAGACATTTAACAATGTGACAGGTGCGGCCGGAAAAGTGACAAGTGCGGCCAGTGAAGTTACGCCCGCCAGGAAGGTAGAGAAAGGTAGTATGGTCTGCCTCTGTCATGGAAACTAAAATTTCCTGACATAAAGTAGGCATGAAAATGAAGGTTTCATGACGATTTTGGGTAAATTACTATAATGGTTTGTTAACAAGTTTTATAGGAGTGTAAACCACAACAGAAGAAATCTTCACTAAATAACCATATTTTAATCTCAAGTGGATACATCGAAATTACTGTTCAATCCCTAAAATAATAATAATAATACTTTATTATCCCGGCGAAGACCAGCAGTAAGCTGTTTTTCCCAACCAGCAGAATTACAATTTTCTAGAAATACTGTGATTGAAAATAACAAAATTAAAAAAAAAAGGTATACTATTTCAAAAACCTGAGTTGTAGCAGACTACATGAAAAGAAAATAAATGAAATCTTAGAAAAAGACGACAGATTAACAAAAATGACAAAATTTCTCCACGTGTGTATCTACATATCTAAAAGAAGTAGGTAGAAGGATACATATAGAAAGATTAGGTAACAAAAACTTGTTATACTTAAAGGTTTAATTATTCATTGTAAATCATAATTTTTACTTTGAGTCTAAATTGATAGCTATTCAATACACAAATAGTGTATAGTCCTCCTATCGTTCATTCGGTAAAGATTCAATTGCTTGAGATGGGGTGTGAGATGTTCTTGCCTATTTACGTCACTTACATAACGTACGCATGCGTTTTGAGCTTTTTGTTCAAATTAGGATTGTCTCATTATCTTCTCTTTGCTTGACCGACGCGACGTTTAGACAGTATACGACTTTCCGTTACCCTTAATAAAAATTTGCTGTGTCTAGCACAGATACCATCCGCACACCTGCGCATGGGCGATTCTGCCCTTTTATGTGTATGGATATGTGTACCAAATTTGGTTCCAATCAGTTCAGCGGTTTAGCCGGAAATGAGAGTAAACACGGACCGACAGACGGACATACCGGATTCCTGGTGCGTCAAGATTGTATCTTCGTCTAAAAAGTGAAGGGACATTTTTTACCCCAATGCACAAGCTAACATGCAAGTAGTAAAAATAATTGCGAATTTAGCTTTAACTGATTTCTAAAAATTTGAGATCAAATTCAATTCGGTTTATACCAATCTCCTAAGTTTATCGGATTCAGTTGAAGTGTTGTATTCGATCGAATTTTAACTCTACAACGTTTATGCCCCATATGTCAACCGGATTTGCAGAAACCTGATTGAACTACGCTCATGCGGCTCAAACGTGGTCATTGATTTGGCCTTAACTGGATTGGGTACAGATTTTTTGGGACGGTAGTTCGCCTACACAACTTCTTTATACGAGAAAGCTTTTCTTTGGCATATACTCGTATAGGTAATAAAACGGGGATTCCTTGTACGGAAGTTTAAAAGAAGGTAGGATTTAAATTTAGGTACGAATGTGACCTGCAGCGTATACGAACGTATGTGTATTTTTGTAATGCATTGTTTCCTTATTATAACCCAAGTTGATATTTTACTAAAAGGGAATAAAGCAATATAAAGTAATAAGCGCCGTTCGAAATGCAATTTTGTTTCAGATGTAAATGGAATGAGATCATAAATACATAGTATATACCTATTCTTACAATATGTATATACATAAATATCTAATAAACGTATGTGTCACCAGGAAGTTTGATATCAAGATCATATTCTTCGTATAATGATCTTGGTTGCTTAATTCACAAGAAAATCAAAATTTCTTTAACAGTGTAGCGCGTATTAACCGGAGTTTTATAATAGTCAATAAATTGTTTTTCTTAACAGAGAAAGGAGAAATTGGTTTCTTGAGCAACACCTTATTTTTCTACCTTTGATTAACATTTTTTAACACTAATACGATTATGTACTCAAAAAAGTTCAAGCGCTTTTGTTCATCAACTATTTAATATGCAAAATTTCAATCGCGATAACATGCGCACTATTCTTTAAAAAAACAAAACTTCCTTGGGTTTATAGTTGAGTATACGCACATAATAGTTATTTACATATGAGTATGGTAAATCAAGGTTTACGTTAACGAGTGAGATGTTTACTGCCGAAGCGTAGCTGAGGCAGGAATTTCGAAACGAGTAACGTTAACTGATTTAACATACAAATAATGTAAAACATTTTATTTCATACTGCTCTATTTCTATTAAAATACTATTTTGATTAGAATGTTGTAGGTACATATTAAAATAAAAGCAAAAGTCGATCACTTGATTTGTTTGATCTGACAGTAGTTTGACAAATATCAATGCATACGTTTAGATGGATGTCAGTTGCGGTTGCTAGGCAAAATTTCTAGTCTGGTAAACATTTTCAGTCTGGTAAAATACGATTTACCAGACTCAAATCAGTCTGGGAAAGCGGCGATTACTAGATAGTATGAAATAAAAGAATTTTTACGGATCGTCTTTCTCGGATTATTTATTATTACTGTAACAGAAATAAATCACTCAAAGGTAACTTTAAGTTAAATGTTACTATACGCACTTAAGGACCTCTGTGAGCTGTTTAGGGCATTTGGAAGCTCTTAAAAACCGCAGTAGTCCTTAATAGCAATCCTTAAAGAATCTTGAACCTTTATAGATAATTCTTGAAGGTCATTCAAACGCAAACCCTTTGAAAGCTATTAAAATCTCTTATGGACGAAGTTTCTAAGTACCTTTACATAATATCTCTTTGGCTTACAAGCGCAAACTGTCACTGTGCATTTATTTTAGTCTATCATTTAATTAAATTCGGATTAGCGCGCATAATTTATGCTTGAACTTAAAACGTTATGTTCCAGTCAACTGTCTAAGCTAACTATTCTGACATTTTAAAAGTGCAATTGTTCTTGTAAATGAAGTTCTATCTCGAAATCTTAAAATGTTGCAGTAGGCAGAACTGTCACCTTACTGTGTATTTTAAAAACCTTGAGATTGTCTATGGGCGATTTTCTCATGTACATAGCGTATATAAGGTATAGACGTATTTGTGTTTCACGTGGGAAACGTTATGGCGATTTAAGGATGAAATTCGTTTTACCTTTGCCGATTCAATTTATAACGAGCACAAATCCAATCAAAAAATTTATAATGACACGTAAATACGGCAGTTTCCCTCGTCATAAATGATCGCGTATGCAAAAAGTCGTTTTTTGTTGAGAAGTGAACTTTTTTTATTAACAGCTATTCGTCATTCTACAAGAAATTTACTTTTATCGAAAAAAGGTAATTCCGTAACAAGGGGAATGCGACGGCGGCGCGTCTGGGTTAATGCTAAGAACTCCAAGACAATGGCCAAACAATAGCGTCACGTTTAATTAAGTAACCACGCGTCAGGATGTATTATATAAATTGAACGTAATAGACCCTTTCATAAACATTGTGCAAAACACGAAGTAGGTAACTCCCACAGATTTTGTTATTGTCTCGCGACATCTCCACCTTGTGCGTCTTTTGATATTTATACGTAAGTAGAAATGAATATTTGAGCGCCCTTTGAAATCAAAGTTCCTGTTCTAAATTTAGATGTAGTCTGAAATTAATTGGATCATTTTTAGGCTGCCAATATGGAGGCTGAAGAATTTGGAAATTTCAGCAATTTAACATTTGACGCGACCTCATCGGCGCACTACTTCGTACAAGACATGCTATTTACAATGCTTTGCTTCGTGGCAATCCTGGCCAACGTAGGTATCATCTACACGACCTTCCACTTCAGAAGAATGCGCACTGTACCCAACATAATTCTGGCGAATTGGGCCATCGCCGATCTCTCCTGTCTTCTAACAACACCGAGCAACTACCGCCTGATTGCGATCTTAGACAATATTTCGCTTCCCGGAGTCTTCGTGTGCAGCCTGTACGAAGTAGGCAATAGCGCGGCGATGGCAACGCTTTTCTTCGCGATATTCTTGTCAACGGATTGGTGCATTGCGGCCTTCTTTGAGAGTGCGTCGAAAAAGTTTCGGAAGTACACCGTACACTACCTCCTCGTCTTCTGGGTGTGCGTGCTCGGCGTTTTGTGCGTGGGTGTCGTGTACTGCATCCACAATTACCTATCATATCTGATCCAAGCCATCATGATCCTCATTGCGTACTGCACGCTACTGCTGTTTGTTATCACTCTCCAAATTTGTAACTGCGTTAAAAGGTGCAGAAGGCGACGCGTTTCCTATCCAAAGCTCATGTTAAACATCTCGACTGCCTTCACCATAAGCTGGTTCATTGGATTTGTCAATCTCTTCATAATGGCCGGCGCCAACAGGTTTTATAGAGTTGTCGAGATGATATCTTCGATTTTTCTATACTGCACGTCAATAATGATCTTTATTATTTTGTATCGACAGAGTAACGACTTCCACGCGTGCGTTAACAATATTCTCAGGAGGGATAGAAGCGGCTATGAGGAGGCAAATTTTGATTTTCACACGCCGGTGAGAAAGCCGATAGTCAAAAATGGCGCGAATTGTCTATTCAGCAATAGAGATCAAAATGTGTTTATATGTTAGGATCACTTGTGTGGCTCTAAGCAGGAATTGGACATGGTCTTCCCAATGGATCGGTACGAGAAATGAGTGTAAATTAGTACCTAAAGCTTTCATATTTTATAGTGCATTACTATGACTATGGCGAGAAAAAAGTTGATGTATTAAGATAGGTAGCTCATTTGTCATGGGCCACCAGCAAAGCTAATGTAATGACCTACTATAAAGCATTCTATGTCTATATATACCCTTAAAAGCTCTGCACACAAGCAGCAGTTTATAAAGATTTGTAGTTGTATCAAGATTTAACGTTTATTTATTTTGTTCGGCAATCGTTGTTTGCAATCTGATTAGAATTGTTATAACTAATATTGTATTCTCTTACCTGATACTAGCACAATTAATAATTAGCTTTGAACACAAATTGTTCTTAAATCAATGCCTAATGGCTACCAAACTAATCTACGACCGAGTAAAGAGTAAACAACGTTTCTATGGATACATGCAAATGTTTGAGGTAACTATAAACATTTAAATCAAGCTTTTGTATTCCTACATCAATGCCCCAACTTCAGAAGGGGTTATGCAATTTTTCCGAATATAATATAATCCCCTTTCAACGGTCCCTCAAATACCTAACAATAAAAATTGTTTTGTTTCAGACTTTATGGCCGAGGACGTTAACACGACTTTTTAAATTGTGAAAGATTTAAGGATTTAATATCCGATGAAATTGAGTGACATAGCTTCTATTCGAGGTTGTATAAGTACCGGTAATTTTGAAGTAAACTTGCCCAAAATGTTGGTTGTTAATGACTAGACCATTGTTTTCGACTTTACTAGCCTCCACGGTTATTATTTGCAAGTATTTAATTGTTACATTATTATTATGAGAAAAGTTTTAGATGTTACAGTCCACCCGACATAATTATAGGTAATTTTCTGATAAGTGTTTTATTCAATTATGTAACATTTTGGTCCTTCGAGTCGGATAAGAACGTATCAGAAGGTGCCCTAAGAGCTGCTACGTCATTGAGGTTTATATATATTTATAAATGTATAATGGTTGGTGGGTTAAGATGGGTAAGCAACCTTGGCTGAAACCTGGCTCACTTGAAAATAAGGTTCACCAGTAATTCATTATGTGGTAAAGATTAAAATATTAAGATAAGGATCAAATTTAGCATGGGCGTGATCACTAGATAAGGATTGCAAAGTATTTTCTTGTATTTCTTTTTATGAATCCAGTTAATATTTTATATCTAGGGGGTGGTAAAGAAAAATGAAATTTGATAGATTTTACTTTACATAATATATTCAATCAAGTCATATGCGTATTATTAGGGTTCAATAAAACTAGAGCATTACACTTTGAATTTCAGATTTTAAGAGCAGATAGGCCAAACTTCCGCGATGTAGGTAAATAAAATCGACATTGTTATAACGTTTATTTTATATTTATAAAATATTTAGAAAAAAATAAAATAAAATATAAAATAAAAAACGTTATAACAAAGTCGATTTTATTTACCAGTCTTATCATAACGTTTCGACAATGGAGATTTCATCAAAAATGTTCCGCGAGGTACCTAGGAGGTATAAAAACATTTTTATGACTGAGCTAGCCGTGGGTGAATTAAAATTAATGTTAAATTTTTTGCCGCTGCCGTAGAGTTTCAATTTTAATTTATGCATGTGAGGTCTTCAAGTCTTATACATGTAAATAAGCCCGTTACAGTGCCAAAACGGCGTAACCCAATAACAAAAGTTAGTTGATAATTCTGCTACTTCTCTCTCTTCATCTGTCATACGGCGAGGAAACCAAGAGCAGCGGAAATCTGTTAAAATTTTTTGCACATTCTGTTAGTCCGCAAAGCATAAATGCCACACTTTTTGGCTTGTGCAAGTGAGAGATTTTAGTTTTCATGCAACAATAATTTACTTGCACAAAGGAGTCAATCTGTACAAATTGCATGAACGTGAAAACCCACCTTTAGGCTTAGCAGAATACAAAAGTAGCTTGTTGGTTAGGACTGCCGTACGATAAGGGAGAAGTATGAAGTCACGTACGTTCTACACACAGATTTCATAGATATCGCAGCTTGCTCCTTTTCTTTTACATTGCAATATATTAATTTTCATTCTTCAGTGCTACCCACGCAATTACCTGCGCTGAAGAATAAAAGAATTCGCTCGAATATGATGTACATAATTGCCCTCTTTTTAATACGTCTACTGTGTTCCGAGACAATGAAAATTTCCGGAGATATTACCTTCATATTAAAAATGTTCCTATGGAATTTATATTAATCAAATCGGAGGGTCATGGATTAAGGGACCCAACCTGCCCTTGCCTTAAGTAGAAATCATCTCGAGAAGACTTTAAATTCAATTTGTTGCGAGGAAGTTCTAAGAAAGGTAATGAAATTTACATCAAGCAACGGCGCGTGTAATTCTTCACTAAAAGATCGCAGTTTAATTGGAGTTAACAATTAAAAGATCCGACGAGATATACATGCCGATTTAAATAATCGATGACGGGTCGCGTCTCTCGCTGCGGTTTATGTGGTGAAAGCTTTAATGTCTATATAGAAAAATGAAAAATTCATTATTGCGAACATAAATTCCCATTGGAGAAATAGGAGATAATGTAGTGTATATTGACATGTCGTCAATATGCCATGTCGTTGTATGAAATACCGTCCTATCAATACAAGTTTGGTATAAATAAGTTAATGATAATGTCAATACGGCGTCTACGTTACCAGGTTATAGTGCCGTATACGTGCGAGTATATAAAGCAAATAAATGAGCGCGATGGGATGATAAGGTTGTCACTGTAATGCTGTTACAAAAAAACGAATCTTACACCTTCATATATCGAGCTCCATACATTGGATCCTGAAATTGAATTTATGTTTTTCGAATGAGGATGTAACGTGCACATTCTGAATAAGCACCTACTATTGTTTCTTCTCTTCGGTATAGAATTTATTATGCTAACAACGCAATTTTTAATGAATCCTTTCTAACGATCCCCCGTATCATATAGCTTGGACTGGATGTGATTACAGTGGTTTTTATTACTCCACACGGGGTAGTGAAAATGTTTAAATAGGCAATTACAGTACTGGGTGGTTTACTACTAGGAAAAAGGTACATGGGAAGGAACATCTCAGATCTTGCTAAAATCAAAGCAAGTCCCCCCAGATGATTGAATAATTGCACTTGGCGAGTTGTATACTGGCACAAAAAGGTTAGCACGTCAAATTATCGTAGGTCTGCAGTAGGTGGCGCCTAAGAGTTAAGAAGCAAATGTAAGTTGTTCCTTATGGACAAACCTGATTAAATAGCCTGTTCTTTTTGAACTTTTGAATTGTCTGCTGAACATAGAACAATCAGCCCGTAGACATGCAGCGAAAATATTGAAGGTTCGAGAGCATAATGGAAGAAAGTGTGGCAGAAGAGCAATTCGGATTTAGAAAAGGGATGGGACCAAGAGATGGATGTGTCAGAACAATAGGTGGAAGATATGGAAAAAGGAAAGAATCTAGGTTTCTGTTTCGTTGATCTGGTAAAGGCATTTGATTGTGTTCTATGGGAAAAATTGATGGACATTGTAAAAGAAAAAGGGGTAGATCTGAAGGATACAGCGCATTGAGAGTCCGCGGAAACAGACTAACTTGCCAAGGGAGTGAAGTAGGTGTGTTCACATGGCTTCAAAGTGTCGGAAAGGTGATAAAGGCGTAAATATTGGAGGAAGAAATTTTGTATCCATTCGGTTTGCTAATGGCACTCCCTTGTTTACAGAAAATACAGATGATCTAAAAGTATTAATTAAACAACTTAAAGATGGGGGAAAAGGAATATTGTTTAGTTATGAATCAGAAACAGACTAAGGTAATGAGAATTGGAGATGCAGAAGAAATGCAAGGGTATGTGAAAGATGATATCCTGAAATAAATAGAATGCTTTCAATATCCGGGAACTACTGTAACAGATGATTGGAGAAGCTGGAAAGGAGTAAAGACGCGCATTGGAATGGCAAAAGAAGCATGTGTCAGGAAAAGTAGAATACTGTGCAGCATGTGGGATATAAATCTCAGGAAAGGAATTCCGAAGTGTTTTGCATGGAGTGAAACGTGGACAATTATGAAAAAAATCAGAAAAGAGTGGCGATGTGGAGAAGACTGCTTGGAATAAAATGGCCTGACAGGAATAAGTACCAGAAAGAATTTTGAGCAGGAAAAGAATGCGGCTTGGTCATGCAAAAATTAAATGGAACGATAATGTAATAGCGAACTCAGGTAATCCTATTAAGTCGATGTGGACCATAGTCAACTCGCATAGGAACAGCAACAAAAAAGTAACCACTACATTAACTGCAAACGACTTTAACGTTTACTTTACTAACGTCATTAATGATCTACTAACAGTTCTTC
>NW_022170738.1:30708858-30709898 GCF_008802855.1 Photinus pyralis | reverse complement strand
TTAAAATTTAAGATGGCAGTTACGCCCTCTGGTGGTCATTTTTAGAACTTGAAAATATTTTCCAGTGATTCTTCATAACCGATTTACCCAATACATTTTTTTACCCCTAAGTCATACGACGAACGTTTCCCGAGATACGGCCGAGGAACAGTCTTATTGGGTCACCCGGTACATTAAAAAGAATCAAGCGAAACGCCGAACCCTGTGGTATACCTCTGTAATAGAGAACTAAGATGCATCACAGATATCAATAGATCGCTATAGGAATATATTGTCATCCTACATCAACGATCAGCATTAATCTGGCAACATCTAGAAATGCTAAATAGAAATGAGCTCTACTTTCCCCCGCGAAAGAATTTTGCATTTATTAAAAAGTACTACCGATAACAGTCTAGTAAGATCGGTCCACAAATAAGAGAGTTCCTTCTGCACATACGCGCACATAGCTCTTCACATGTTTAATATAATCGATCGATTTGCTTTTACAAAAGGGCTACTCTTAAAATTCCATTAAGAGCAGTCCACAAAGAAATTACTTCTGCACATGCGCGAACGTAACTTTTCACATGTTTAATTCATATAATTAAACGATTTCCCTTTAAGAAGCTACCCTTAAAATTTTACTAAGGTTGGTCCACAAACAAGGGAGTTATTTCCGCACATGCGCGCACGTTGGATTTCATATGTTTAATAATAATAATACATGGGATTTGGCTTTATTGAAAGGTGCTACTGTTAAAATTTCATCATGATCGGTCCATAAATATAAAATTTCAAAAAAATGTGTATCGGCCGAGAACCGAACTCGGGCCACTCGCGTCGCAGCCGCAACGATTAGACGAACGATGACGACTACAGCGAGCATCTTTGCAATATGAAGTGATTTATCTTTTAAAAGTGGAAAAGAAAGACAGCTAACCTTTACTGAATCCCATATGTAGAAGAGGTGAGTGCTGTACTTCGTCGAACCCGGCCGGCAGGAGCAGATGACACGCAGTTGAAACTTGCTCCAGTGTCCACGTCAGGAACTTTCAAGG